>NC_057814.1:560620616-560920616 GCF_018294505.1 Triticum aestivum
CTCCCTCCTCCCGAGCTCCTTCCTCTGTCGGTTTCTTCTTCCCCGGCGAACTCCGGCCGCGCCCGATCTGGATCGGAACCTACGGTTGACTTTCCCCCTATCAAATTTCTCCAAGTCCCGAACATTTTCACATTCTGTTGCATAATTCATCGCATCATAACTCTCTGCATATAGCTCCGTTTCGTGCGTGTAATATGTTGAAATGTTCGCCTCGAGATGCTCTTCATTTTGTTCCATTGTGCCATGTTCATTTGAGTCCATGTTGATGCCCAAATCTCTGATGCAAGAGTGCTATATGCTGTTAACTGTTGTTACTTATCAGAACATGAGGATTTGGTATTTTGTTGCAATTGATGTGTGCATCTTATGGGCATGAGCTCAACATGTGTTTTGATGTATGCCATGCCATCTTTACAGAGGTGTATGCCATGTATTTTTGTGATCTCTGTGGTGACTAGCACAAGCATGCAAACTAGGCTTCGTGATGTTTCTGATTTCAGGGACTTAGTAATTTTGCCAAGTCTGTGACTTCTGTTATTTTGTTGCTATGTATCCATGTGGCTACAGAGAGATCCATGCTCCTTTTGGTGATGTTCAGTAAGGATGCTTTGTAGATATTGTTGTGATCTATCCATCCATGCCTCTGTTTGCAATTATGGAGTGCCCCAGCATGACTCAATCTTGCTCTACTTTTGCTACAAAATATTTCTGGCAGATTGTTAACATGATATTCAATTTTGCCAAGGTTGTTCTAGTTGTTTCATACATTCTTTGTATATTTTCTTGCCATGGATAGCTTCATAAACATGCCATCTTGCTGTAGGTATGCTTGTTTTTTCATGCATTGCCTTGTGGTGAATGCGTCAAGCTCACCAAAATGCCCTCATAATGTCTGTTTCTGCCATGCTCTGTTTTCTGCCATGTCTGAAACCTGTTAACGAAACTTGCTATGTTTACATGGTTGCCGTCATATCCTCTGGTCCTTTTTGTCTCATGGTCAGTAAGGTACTTTTATTCTATGCATTTAGTAGATTCATGTCATGCCTTGCTTCACCATGTTAAGTTCCTGTAGCATGTGTTTTGCTTGCTCTGAACATTGCTACCTGATGTTGTTTCTGCCATGTCCAGTAATTTCACCAAGTCTGTGAACCTGATATCTTTTGCACTTTTGCCATGCTTGTTTGAACCTGTTATGTTGTGATCTAGCCGTAGCTCAGTGTTCATATTTTGTCAAGCATCCCCTGTAGATTACTGTCATATGCTTTGTTGCTATGTTGGGGTGCTGTAGCATTGTCACTTGTTGTATTCTAAATGCTATCATGCTGTTAATCGCAGAATCGTGTCATTCTTGTTTTGCTTGCCATTTGCAAACCGTGCATCCGTTTCCGGTGATCTTGATATCGATTTCGACCGAAATCATCTCATCTTTCTAGTGGCATGCTTGGTTTGCCAAGTTACTGCCTTGTTCATCATTTTTCTTTCGGAGCACGCATATGCATCGCATACCACATCTCGCATATCATACATGTATTGCATCATGTTGTTTGTGCATTTCCCGTGATTGATTGTGGGTCCATTGCTTGTGTTCTTGCTGTGGGTAGAGCCGGGAGACGAGTTCGTGAATGAGGAACCTGTTGAGTACGCTTACGAGGATCAAGCTTTCGACAACTCTGAGAACCTTGCAGGCAAAATGACCATAACCTCGAAATCACTTCTATCTTTGCTTTGCAAGTTGTTCGTTCTATCGCCATGCTGCGCTACCTACCACTTGTTATATCATGCCTCCCATATTTACCATGTCAAACCTCTAACCATCCTTTCCTAGCAAACCGTTGTTTAGCTAAGTTACCGCTTTTGCTCAGCCCTTCTTATAGCGTTGCTAGTTGCAGGTGAAGTTGAAGATGGTTCCATGTTGGAACATGGACATTTTGGGATATCACAATATCTCTTATTTAATTAATGCATCTATATATATTTGGTAAAGGGTTGAAGGCTCAGCCTTATGCCTGGTGTTTTGTTCCACTCTTGCCGCCCTAGTTTCCGTCATACCGGTATTATGTTCCTTGAGTTTGCGTTCCTTACACGGTTGGGTGATTTATGGGACCCCCTTTACAGTTCGCCTTGAATAAAACTCCTCCAGCAAGGCCCAACTTTGGTTTTACCATTTGCCACCTAAGCCTTTTCCCTTGGGTTTTCACGAGCCCGAGGGTCATCTTTATTTAAACCCCCGGACCAGTGCTCTTTCGAGTGCTGGCCCAAACCGAGCGATGTCCGGCGCCCCCTGGGCAACCAGGGTCTATGCCAACCCGACGTCTGGCTCATCCGGTGTGCCCTGAGAACGAGATATGTGCAGCTCCTATCGGGATTTGTCGGCACATTCGGGTGGCTTTGCTGGTCTTGTTTTACCATTGTCGAAATGTCTTGTAAACCGGGATTCCGAGACTGATCGGGTCTTCCTGGGAGAAGGTTTATCCTTCGTTGACCGTGAGAGCTTATAATGGGCTAAGTTGGGACACCCCTGCAGGGTATTATCTTTCGAAAGCCATGCCCGCGGTTATGAGGCAGATGGGAATTTGTTAATGTCCGGTTGTAGAGAACTTGTCACTTGACTTAAATAAAATACATCAACTGTGTGTGTAGCCGTGATGGTCTCTTCTCGGCGGAGTCCGGGAAGTGAACACGGTTTGAGTTATGCATGAACATAAGTAGTTTCAGGATCACTTCTTGATCATCTCTAGCTTCACGACTGTTGCGTTGCTTCTCTTCTCGCTCTCACTTGCGTATGTTAGCCACCATATATGCTTAGTGCCTGCTGCAGCTCCACCTCATTACACCATCCTTTCCTATAAGCTTAAATAGTCTTGATCTCGCGGGTGTGAGATTGCTGAGTCCTCGTGACTCACATATTCTACCAAAACAGTTGCAGGTGTCGACGATGCCAGTGCAGATGACGCAACCGAGCTCAAGTGGGAGTTCGACGAGGAACGTGGTCATTACTATGTTTCGTTTCCTGATGATCAGTAGTGGAGCCCAGTTGGGACGATCGGGGATCTAGCATTTGGGGTTATCTTATTTTCATTTGGATTTGACCGTAGTCGGTCTATGTGTGGATTTTGGATGATGTATGAATTATATTTATGTATTGTGTGAAGTGGCGATTGTAAGCCAACTCTCGTTATCCCATTCTTGTTCATTACATGGGATTGTGTGAAGATGACCCTTCTTGCGACAAAACCACAATGTGGTTATGCCTCTAAGTCATGCCTCGACACGTGGGAGATATAGACGCATCGTGGGCGTTACACCTAAGTGGGCGATGACAAAGGTTATCGTGCTGCTGGAATAGTTGACATCAAAATCAAGATGTTTGACGGAGTTGAGCGGATGCTTCGGGGAGTCAGGCATGTGCTAGGGCTAAGGAGGAATCTAATTTCGCTTGGTGTTCTTCATGATGGTGGTATGAAATTCCGTGCTAATCGGGATAAGAAGACCATGAAAATCATGGAAAATGGGGTGACCGTAGTGATAGGAGAGAGGACGGCTTCGCATCTTTACAAGTTGCAAGGGAGCACTATTGCAGGTGGAGCCATGAAGAGTGGAGCTGCAGGAGTAGCAGTGGAGTCCCACGGTGGCAGCGGGCCTGACCCGTCGGGTAGCTCTCAGTAAGCTACAAAGAAAACAACCCAAGTCCGGAGTACATGGAGGTTCGAGTATGGACGACCTCTAGGTGGTGGAGAATATTTGTCAAGGTGGAGTTTGTTATATTTGTGACGAATATTATTATGTACGCAAAGGGTTACGTGGATTTGGAGTTGTAATTTGTGTGGTTAGGTACGAGTCCCGTAGAAGTTGGACACGCTGTATTTTAGGCCTCTTATATACGGAGGGGCACCAGACGTTATAACCTATGACGACTTGATAGCAGCAGGTACGCGGAGGAGCCGACGGCTTGTGTTGGCGGCCAGACGACCGGTGTTGCGGTATCTTGGGGAGGAGCGCCCGTAGTCATGCCTCGGGGATGTAGCCATATCGGTGAACCTCGTTAACAAATATTGTGCCTGGGTGTGTCGTCTATGATCATGCATTAGCGTTTTATTCTAACACCTTTCCTGTGTTTTTAACAAAACTGCTTGTGCTGTCCAATGTATGTGAAAAAATTATAAGGGTTTATGTGGTTATTTCGCTTGGAGCCACAAACTCATTCATGTTGCCAGCATATTGGATTGAGGATTTTTCAGAAGTTATACTGGAAACTGCCGTTGCAAAATTGCTTTTGCACAACATTTCGGTAATTTTTATCATTTCACATTGCATTTTCTCTGATATGGTGCATAGAAAATGGTGCCAATAGCAAACAAATGCTTGCTAACTAAAGCGGCTTGTGTTATTGCAGTCTCATATAGCTCTAGCTTGAATGTCTCGAGCTGAGACACCTTTTTGCACCATCTTCCCCAATATTCTTACCAGTAAACAAGAGGTACAATAACCACACATTTGCATTGGCGATATGATATCTCTGCAGTACAATTTATTTCAGTTGGCATATCATCAATGCAATGGAATTCACCATCATTTTATTGCACTAGATTTTTGGTTCTCCTTCAGATGAAGATTTGAGAATAATCATTTACCAGAATATTTTCTGGTTGTATATTTGCAAATTTTACAATTTATCCCAATGAACTTATTTGCCTTATTAATAACTTTGTGGTGTGGTTTGACCATATGTTTGAGGGTTTGGGAATCATAGGTATGATATTTATATAACCACATATTTCACAAAATTGAGAGTTATCATTGTGATCGTTTGAAAACGATATATTCTCTATTAAGAGGTTATTCTGTCTTTGGTTGCCTTTTAACCTCCGCTTTATTTTAGATTCCTCATGGTTTTATATTGTGAACAATGAATTTCTTAGTATTCTCGGTACTAGCAAGAATTTCAAATAATGGAATAGCACCCGTTGGGTGAATCTCATGATTTTAAAAAATTCCATATTTCTTCATCATGATTTTAAAAAATTCTTTTGGAAGATCGACTTCCTCAGCCTAGGATAATATCATGTCCCATGTGCGTGGTTGGCCCTGAAGCTGGTCTATCGTCTGGCTTCCCAGGATATGAGCCACCCACATTACCTTGTACCATCAATAACCGCTTATAAAAATTTAATGGGTATGTTCCGTTTCAAATTGTTCATGCAACATCATGTCATCTATCTTGAAGATAAGACATAAAGCATATTGTCTTGTTAAACAACTAAATTATGGGTTCGGATTGGCTGGAGAGAAAATGTTGCTTGACATGAGTGCTTTAGATGAATGGATAAATTAAGCTCAGGAAAATGCTAAGATGTGTGACAAGTGATGACAACTGACCACAATAAAAAAATTGTTCACGCAAGCATAAACACTGAATATGTTAACTGACACCACCTCATAGACTGCAGTACAAGTACAACCAACTAAAACATAAATAGTGCAGCTAAAAGGTTGAGATGGTGAGTACTAAGCATTCATTCAACACGACCTCGATTCTCCTCTACTGAAATGCCCATTGGTTCTCCCTGCGGATCTTCTCCTCCTCCTCTGGCAAGTAGTCATTCTTGATGTTGAAGAAATTACGGATCTCCTCTGGAATTTTGCCACGAATCATGTCGGCAACAGTCTGGCAAGTCAGGTCCAACAACCCCTCGATCTTGAGGTAACTTGCAGCATGAGAGGGGGCAAAAAGAACCATAGTGTCGTGGAATTGTCACGGCAGATGTCCTCGTGCTAGGACTTAGTCGTGGAGCCATCGCAGCTAGGAAGCTTAAAGGGGTTAAACGGGACAAGGAACACGAGGGTTATACTGGTTCGGCCCCTTACGGTGAAGGTAAAAGCCTACGTCCAGTTGAGGTGGTATTGATTAGGGTTTCGATGACCAGGGAGCTTAATTGCTATGCCTGGCTCTCGACGAGATCTCACTTGTCCTTAAACCGCCGCTGGGTCGCCCCTTTATATAGAGAGGTTGACGCCCAGCGGCTCTCAGAGTCCCGGCCGGCTCATAAGAGTGTCCGGCTCGGACTCTCAACTATTCTTGCCTTACACTACAAGTTCTACCATAATGGCGGTTATCACTACGGGCCTTAAGCCATCTCCGGGTCTTAGGCCCATCATTGACCCACCGTCTTCAAGCTTGGTACTGGGCTTCACGTGATGACCATTATGAGTAACCCGGCCCCTCCTGGCGGGTGACTCTAAGGGTTATATCCTCAACATTAGGCCCCAGATTGATTTGAACCGGTTCATGTCAATCTTCAATTCTTTTGAGAGAGAAAAATCTTCCGGCTTATGGTCGTGTGAAAGTTATAACCCGCCGTGACGTCATCTTTTGGATTCCTGGTAACCCTCCATGACATCATCTTCCATTAAGTCCATTTTTTACTCCACCATATCCGGAACGGATCTTATCTTTTAATTGCCGTCCTGAAAATCGAGGCGTTTTTATGGCGAGATAACCACGCCGTGGCCTCCTCGTTTCTCGCGCCCACTTATGAGCCTCATCTTATAAATAGCCCGGCCCATAAGCCTCTGGCCACTCGTCGCCTCCATCTTCTTCCTCCTCTCGCCACTGTGCTGCCGCCCGAGCTCCGCCGCCGCCGCCGCGGGTTTCTTCGTCTTCACCAACTCAGGCCGCTGCATCAACCTGACGTGACCAGAGAAACGCGACGAACCCCGCCGTAACTCCGCACCTGTAAGTCCCTGCTCCTCTCCATCGTAGATCCGCATTAGGGTCCCACTGTTCTTCGCTGTTCTTCGCTGTTCTTCACAAGTTCCCTGTAGTTCGGCCACTATGGTCATGTTTTGATCCAAGAGTAGCACAGATCTCCTGCGGTAGTTGTTGTTCATCCATTTTTCCACTAGTAGATCCCCTTTGTTTGAAATAAGATCCCACTCTGAATCCATGAACTTCTTCTGCGTCAGTTCTAGGTCTAGAAAATTTTCTCTTTAGCCAACCGTTTAGATCCAAAATAATTACTGCGATCTGGGAAACTTGTTTTCACCACACTTAGTGAAAAATTGCATCTGCTGAGTTATGGCGGCTTACATTTCCGGCTCAAAGAAGCCATGCGCCGTAAATTTTCCGGCTCATTTATGATAAAGCTGTAGACAATTTGAATTACTCACGATACCTTCAGCGGCTTAGATAACCCGATGCACTTAACCATATGTCATTAGGCCCCTCTCATAAGCCGCCATTGAGTATTAAACTGTAGACGTCTGCCGGCTTATAATTAAACCGGACATTTTCCTTTTGTCATAGGCTTCATCTTTCACAATGCCTCCCAAAGCTCCCAAGGCACCCATCACATGCAACTGGATGAGGTCCAACGTCACCGACGACACCTTAGCTGATTTCGTAAAAATGGGTTACTTGCCCAAGAAAGAGATCATGTCTTATCGTGCCCCTGACCCGTCGGAGGAGAGACCTCAACCCAGAGATGGTGAGGTGGTTATATTTGCTGATCACATGAGCCGGGGCTTCGCACCGCCTGGCTCAAAATTCTTTAGGGATGTTCTGAACTTCTTTGATCTGCGGCCACAAGACATAGGACCTAATTCCGTGTCAAATATATGCAACTTCCAAGTATTCTGCGAAGTCTATCTTGGAGAAGAGCCCAGCCTACTGCTTTTTAGGGAGCTGTTCTATCTAAACCGCCAGAACGAGTGCGCCAATGGGCCGAGCTTGGAACTTGGTGGAATCTCCATTCAACGACGGAGAGATTGCCTTTTTCCTTACGCTGAGCCGCCAAGCCACCCGAAGGACTGGAACCAGACGTGGTTCTACTGCCAAGACACTTCTCCGGCTGACGAGAGCCCTCTGCCCGGCTTTCGTGCCGCACGTCTGGAGCCAAGTCACCCCCTGCCGGATAAGCTAACTCAAGCCGAGCGTCAACCTCTGATCCCCATCATCAACAGAATTAAAGCTCTCCTGGGAAATGGCCTCAACGGCATTGATCTGGTCCGGGTCTGGATCTCCTGGCGGGTGATCCCTTTGAGCCGCCGCCCCGGCTTAATGTGTGCTTACACGGGCCGGAAGGATGACCCTCTGCGGCACAGTCCCAATGATCTTCCTGAGGATGTTGTGGACGACATGACCAAGTCTCTCCTGAATGAGAGCTTAGCCGACTGTGGGAGAACCGGCCTGCCCCCTTCTGCCAAGCTAACCCGGCTCCGGCGGTAAGCCACTGACCTGAACACCTTGGTTTTCCTTTGAATAGTTTCCATCTGAACTTTAAGAAATCTTTGTTGTATGTTTCAGGCTAATGACAAGTTCTGGAAGGTCAAATATGACCATGAGGCGGCCAAAAAAGCCAAGAAAGCTAAGAAAGCCGCCAGGAGAGCCGCCCCTCGCAAGAAGGGAAGCAGGCCTACTGCCTCAGAGCTGCTTCAGCTAAGTGATAGCTCCGAGTCAGAGGTAACCCTTGATTCCTCAGGCTCTTATCCTGCTTTTCATCTGTTTTTAACTATCTCACTGACTTGATTATTCGCAGGATGATACCGGAGCAAGTAACCCGGTGATTGAAGAGGTAACGACACTTTCCTCCGACTCGGAGCCCTTGCCAAGGCTGAAAGTCTGAAGAGTAACCCGGAAAGTAAGATTTTCACATCCTTTAGCTTATCAAGATCCTCAATTTCTTTTGAAGCAACAGATTCATGAGAGCCGGTGGCACACCCGGACCAGCAAGGATGCAGACCTCTCCACCGGCTTACCTGAAGCATCAAGGAAGAGCCGGACTGAGGTTATCTCCAACTTATATCCTTTTCACCCTTTGGCGGGCGTTATTCGTCAACCGCTCAATTCTTCTGATTCAAATTATCAGGAAACTTCACCTTCCTCTGGTGATTCTATGCAATCGAACCTGCCGGCTTTCAAGACCGCCCCCGGGTAACAATGATCATCTTATGTTGTACTTATCTTTACTCATGCTTCTGTACTAACCTTTTGTCCTTTCGGTGCCCGGGCAAAGCTCAGCAAGAGGGCGAAGAAGAATAAACCGGTCGAAGAGCCGGTCGTGACTGAGCCGGAGGTTTCAGCTCAAGAGCCGCCAGCTGCCTCTGCTCCTGAAGCCACCGCTCCAACCGCCGAGCCAATCACCGAGACTTCAGCTAACCCGGAGATCTCCAGCCCAGCTCAGCCGGCCGATGACCCGGACGTGGTAATCACCCGGACGGAATTTGTCGAGCCGGGGAGACCCACTGCGCTGGCTAAGTGCTCTGCCAAGGAAGAGCTGCTAGAGCGCCGCAGGGCCAAGCTGGACATCACCAACTATGCTAACTTGAGCATTGGAGAGATCATCTCCGGCTACGTCAATCAGGTGCACAACAGCCGGGACCTGGAGATTGACATGGTGAAGCAGATACAGCAGAAGTCTGAGGTACCACTCTAGTGCTTACTGCATAGTCATCTTTACCATACTAGCCCCCAAGTCTACTACTTATGATAGAATATGTTGTAGACTTAACTTCCGGCTTACTTCCATGAACCGGTAATTTATAGATAGAAACTTTCGACATGCATTAGCCCCCAAGTGCCAAGTGTCTTTGCTTGGAAAGTGCTTGGGACTTTAAAATTGCATAATAATTATTCATACTATAACCCGGAAATTGTACAGGCTGCTTGCAAGAAACTTGAGGCTGATATCTCTGAGGTGAAGAACCGCCTGAAGACTCAGGAAACTGAGACCCGGAAGGCCAACGCCAAATTTGAATCCAGTATTGCTGCTCAAGAGAAGCTGAAGAAGAAGTTTGAAGCTGAAAGGAAGACTTGGGCCGAAGAGAAGGCTGCTCTGGTAAGCCGGGCCGAACAGGCGGAGAAGGCTCTGACGGAGAGAACCGCCGAACTCTCTGGCTTAAAGCGCCATGTGTCACAGATGGTCGCCGCAATCTTCGGTAAGTCATTCTGCAGACTTTCAACAAGTTTATATTCTCTATGTCTCATAATTCCCATCATTGCTAGCGGCTTACCTGACGTTGCAAAACAGGTCCCAGAAGCGCCAACCTCAACAAAAATGTATTGACCAAGCTGAAGGCCGTGTACACTTTGGTGGAACAACTTTACACCGGGTCACAGCGCGCCTTGGCCGTTGTGGCCCTGTCCAATGAGGTTTCGACTCACCTGGCGGACGTACTTCGCCGGCTTGCCGTTCTTCCTCAACGTTTCCAAGAGCTGCGACGGGCTTCTGCAAGAGCCGGAGCCATAGCTGCTCTGAGCCGGGCCAAGGCTTTCCTTCCAGAGCTAGACCCGGCTGACATCGCACTTGGATATCCCAGCTTGAAGGAAGACGGCACCCCCTTCGACCAAAAAGACTTTGCCGCCTGCGTGAAGATCGTACGCCCGGTGGCCACCCAGATTGGGAATGACACCGACCTTACCAAGTACCAGCCGGGCTATGACCCAGAGAATCAGAGGATCCCCACTCCGCGTTATGAAGCCGTCAGCTTGGTCCCGCCGACTCGTAAGCACACCTTTGCCCCAGAAATTGACCCGGCCGGGTTAATTGACGAGGAGGCTCAATTTGAAGCTTTGAGCGGCATTGACTGGAAATCGTCAACCTTCCAGGTCATGGGATCAGCCGGAGGAGCGGAGAGGGATGAGCCGGAAGCTTCAACCCGGCAAGCATCTTGACTCTTTAGGCAGCCCATGATAATGCTTGTTAAACAATGCTTCACCCTTTTGGACTCGGGGAGTCTTGTAATAGAGTAGGACCAACATTTTAACTTTGTCGTGCCATCGTGCACGTGTTGAATGCTTAACTCCATTGAAGTTGCTTCCTTATATTTCTCCGGGTCATAATTGATCATTTATTTTCCTTAAGCTCGAATAGCTGTATTAAACCATCCTGCATAGAAAACAAGTCGCAAGTCTCTGGGCGGCTTACCGCACTGAGAATCATAAACCATATATATATAACCCGGAATATGAACAAAGTCACCAAAGACTGGCCCTCAATTATATTTTTGATGTAACCATAACGGCATGCTTACGAGCCTTCGAACACAGTTCCGGCTTATATAACCCGAATGATGAGGCGAAGATCTCAATTCCGGTTTACCAGCGTCAAGAATACTTACTGCATGTTTATCAACATTGTGAATCAAAAGTAAGCCGGCAAAAGAAAAGTCGCCCTTGCACACTGTTGATGTGACCAACAGAACTTGTTGTAAGTCAAAAGATCCAAAACTTAGGGGCTTCCGGTTCGAATACGACCAGAGAACCGTCCCAAAGGGGTTAAGATAAGATTCGAATGCGATCATATAGCCCCCAGTGGCTTTGGCGATGCCGATCAAGAGGGTACCGACAGCTATGTTCTCTTTGGTTCGAATACGACCCATGTTTGAACAGGAAGCCCCCAAATGACCTTAAGAGTTGTTTAACGATGCTGATTCGAATACGATCCACGTCGGTTCCCAAAGGGGGTTGAGCTATGATTCAAATATGATCAAAGAAAACTCCCCAATGAGCTCGGCACTTTGCCAATCAAGTGGGTATCGACAGCTATGTTCTCTTTGGTTCGAATACGACCTATGTTTGAACAGGAAGCCCCCAGGTGACTATATTGTTGAACGGCAAGATTCGAATACGATCATAAGCCGGATCCACCTCCAAGTTACCATGTGACCTTGTAATGGAAACAACACATTTACCTTTGGAGGAGAAAAAAGGACAGAGGTCTTGCTTTATTGCTTATCATAATATATACATGGCTATAGAAATATGTACATTATGAGAGCCGACGGCTCAAGTGTAATAAGGCCGAAGTTGAGCTATGTTCCACGGACGACGGGTCTCTTCCTCCGACTTACGTGAATCTTTATGCTCCCGAACGTCAATAAGGTAGTATGACCCGTTGTGTAAGTTCTTGCTGACCACAAAGGGCCCTTCCCAAGGCGGGGATAGCTTGTGCGCATCTGTTTGATCCTGGATGAGCCGGAGCACCAGGTCACCTTCTTGAAAGACCCGGGACTTAACCCGGCGACTGTGATAACGGCACAGGTCTTGTTGGTAAATCGCTGAACGAGCTGTTGCCACGTCATGCTGTTCGTCCAACAAGTCAAGAGCATTTTGGCGCGCCTGTTCATTATCCGCCTCAACATAAGCCGCCACTCGAGGCGAGTCATGACGGATGTCACTGGGGAGGACTGCTTCCGCTCCATAAACCATGAAGAAGGGCGTGTAACCCGTAGACCTGTTAGGAGTAGTATTGATGCTCCATAACACGGAGGGTAGCTCCTCCACCCAACAACCCGGCGTCCGTTGCAAAGGGACCAAAAGCCGAGGCTTGATGCCTTTCAGAATCTCCTGATTAGCTCTCTCCGCTTGACCATTGGATTGAGGGTGAGCCACTGATGAAACATCAAGTCGAATATGCTCTCGTTGACAAAACTCCTCCATGGCGCCTTTAGACAGATTGGTACCATTGTCGGTTATAATGCTGTGTGGAAAGCCAAAGCGAAATATCACCGTCTTCATGAACTGAACCGCCGTGGCTGCGTCACACTTGCTAACTGGCTCTGCTTCAACCCACTTTGTGAATTTGTCAACTGCCACCAAGAGGTGGGTCTTCTTATCCTTGGACCTTTTAAAAGGCCCAACCATATCAAGCCCCCAGACCGCAAATGGCCAAGTGATTGGTATCATCCTCAGCTCCTGAGCCGGCACATGAGCCCGTCGTGAGAACCTTTGGCAACCATCACATTTACTGACCAAGTCCTTCACATCAGCATGAGCCATCAGCCAATAAAAACCATGACGAAAAGCTTTGGCCACAAGGGATTTTGAGCCGGCATGATGGCCACAATCCTCTTCGTGAATCTCACGCAAGATTTCTTGACCCTCCTCAGGGGAAACACAACGCTGGAATGCTCCCGTAACACTGCGGCGATGCAACTCACCACTGATAACAACCATTGACTTAGACCGCCGGGTTATTTGTCTGGCCAAAGTTTCATCCTCAGGCAAATCTCCCCGGGTCATGTAAGCCAAGTATGGCACTGTCCAGTCCGGGGTGATGTGGAGAGCCGCCACCAACTGTGCCTCCGGGTCAGGGACAGCCAAATCTTCCTCTGTAGGTACCTTAACAGAAGGGTTATGCAAGATGTCTAGGAAAGTATTAGGTGGCACCGGTTTTCGCTGAGAGCCCAGCCGACTTAATGCATCAGCCACCTCGTTCTTCCTGCGATCGATGTGCTCTACTTGGTAACCCTGAAAGTGTCCAGCAATGGCATCAACTTCACGGTGATAAGCCGCCATGAGAGGGTCCTTGGAATCCCACTTGCCTGATACTTGTTGAGCCACTAAGTCTGAGTCGCCGAAGCACCTTACCCGGCTCAAGCTCATCTCCTTAGCCATCCGAAGACCATGGAGCAAGGCCTCGTACTCAGCCGCATTGTTAGTGCAAGGAAACATCAACTGTAGCACATAATGAAACTTGTCACCTTTAGGGGAAGCCAATACAACTCCAGCCCCTGAGCCCTCCAATTGCCTGGACCCATCGAAGTGAATAGTCCAATATGTGTTATCCGGCCTTTCTTCGGGCACTTGTAGCTCTGTCCAATCATTGATGAAATCCACCAAAGCTTGAGATTTAACAACAGTACGTGGTACATATTTCAGACCATGAGGCCCAAGCTCTATAGCCCACTTAGCCACTCTCCCTGTGGCTTCTCTGTTTTGGATGATATCTCCAAGGGGAGCAGAACTAACCACCGTAATGGGGTGACCCTGAAAATAGTGCTTAAGCTTCCGGCTTGCCATGAACACACCATAAACAAGCTTCTGCCAATGCGGATACCGCTGTTTGGACTCGATGAGCACCTCACTGACGTAATAAACCGGCCGCTAAACCGGATATTCCTTACCCTCTTCCTTGCGCTCCACCACCACAGCCACACTGACGGCTCGTGTGTTAGCAGCTACATACAGTAATAAGGGCTCTTTGTCAACCGGAGAAGCAAGGACTGGGGGCTCCGCCAGCTGTCTCTTCAAATCCTCAAAAGCAGTATTAGCAGCATCATTCCAGACAAAGTCATCAGTTTTCTTCATCAACTGGTATAGTGGCATGGCCTTCTCACCCAAATGGCTTATAAACCGGCTTAAAGCAGCGATACGACCCGCCAGGCGCTCGACGTCGTTTATACACGCCGGCTTAGCCAGAGAGGTGATTGCCTTAATCTTCTCCGGGTTAGCTTCAATGCTTCTATTAGAAACCAAGAAACCCAAGAGCTTGCCCGCAGGAACACCAAAAACACACTTGGTCGGGTTATGCATCATCTTGTAGACCCGGAGATTATCAAAGGTTTCCCTCAGATCATCTATAAAGGTTTCCTTCTCCCTGGACTTAACCACAATATCATCCACATAGGCATGAACATTGCGCCCAATCTGGTTATGAAGACAGTTCTGCACGCAACGCTGATAAGTCGCCTGTGCACTCTTGAGTCCAAAAGGCATAGACACATAACAGAAGGCTCCAAAGAGAGTGATGAACGCCATCTTCTCCTGGTCCTTAACTGCCATGTTAATCTGATGGTATCCAGAATATGCATCCAAGAAACTTAAACGCTCACAACCCGCCGTAGCATCAATGATTTGATCAATACGGGGAAGGGCAAAAGGATCAGCCGGACATGCCTTGTTTAAGTCCGTGTAGTCCACACACATCTGCCAGGTGCTATTCTTCTTGAGCATGAGCACCGAGTTAGTTAACCACTCTGGGTGAAAGACTTCAACAATAAACCCGGCCGCCAAGAGCCGGGCCACCTCCTCACCAATGGCTTTCCGCCTCTCTTCATTAAACCATCGAAGGAATTGCCTGACCGGCTTAAATTTCGGATCAACATTGAGAGTGTGCTCAGCGAGTTCTCTAGGTACACCTGGCATGTCAGAAGGTTTCCATGCAAATATGTCCCTGTTCTCACGGATGAACTCGATGAGCACGCTTTCCTATTTCGGATCCAAATTGGCACTGATACTGAACTACTGAGACGAGTCACCTGGAACGAAATCAACAAGTTTAGTCTCATCAGCTGACTTAAATTTCATTGCCGGCTCATGTTCCGTGGTCGGCTTTTTCAGAGATGTCATATCTGTTGGGTCAACATTATCCTTGTAAAACTTCAGCTCCTCCGTTGCACAAACAGATTCTGCATAAGCCGCGTCACCTTCCTCACACTCCAAGGCTACCTTTCGGCTACCATGAACCGTAATGGTCCCATTGTGACCCGGAATCTTGAGCTGTAGGTATACGTAACACGGCCGTGCCATGAACTTGGCGTAAGCCGGCTGTCCAAATATGGCATGATACGGACTTCTTATCTTGACCACCTCAAAGTTCAACTTTTCCACCCTGTAATTGTACTCATCTCCAAAGGCCACTTCCATTCGATGTTACCAACTGGATAAGCCGACTTACCAGGCACCACACCATGGAAAACAGTATTGGACTGGCTGAGGTTCTTATCAATCAACCCCATACGATGGAAGGTCTCATAATAGAGGATGTTGATGCTGCTGCCTCCGTCCATGAGCACCTTAGTGAACTTATATCCTCCCACCTGAGGAGCCACCACCAGGGCCAAGTGACCCAGGTTGTCAACCCGGGGAGGGTGATCCTCCCTATTCCACACAATAGGCTGCTCAGACCATCTTAAATAACGTGGAACCGCCGGCTCAACAGCATTCACATCCCTCTTTTGAAGCTTCTGATCTCGCTTACACAGACTGGTGGTAAATACGTGATACTGTCCACCGTTAAGCTGCTTTGGATTGGTCTGATAACCCCCCTGCTGCTGTTGATGACCCTGGCCAGACTGCTGATTAAAGCCCCCTGGACCGTTCTGAGGATTAGGATTTGAGCCGCCGCCCGGGCCATGAAAACCGCCAGCGCCTGAGCCGCCGCCCGGGCCATTGTTGCCATTAAAGGCATTGGAATTCTTAAAGGCCTTCATGATTGCGCAATCCTTCCATAGATGAGTAGCTGGCTTCTCCCTAGAGCCATGCCTCGGACAAGGCTCGTTTAACAACTGCTCGAGCGTCGGGCCTGACCCGCTAGCTCGGGGAGGTGGCCTCCCTTTACGTCGCTGGTTGTTACCCTGTGAATTGGTATTGGCCACAAACTCCATACTGCCATCAGCCTTACGCTTGTTACCTCCTTGGTTTGCCGGGTTATGCTAAGGACCCTTGCCATTGCCGTTCTTCCTTCCCTTCCCTGTCCTTTCATCATCTAAAGCGGGGTCCTTGGTACTATCAGAATCGGCGTATTTGACGAGAGCCACCATCAGTGTACCCATATCATTGCAGTCGCGTTTGAGCCGCCCGAGTTTCATCTTCAGGGGCAGGAAGCGACAATTCTGCTCCAACATTAAGACTGCAGAGCCGGCATCCATCTTATCAGATGAATCTATTATCTCTTTGACCCGGCGAACCCAATGCGTCGTAGACTCACCCTCCTGCTGTTTACAGTTAGTCAAATCCACAATTGACATAGACTGCCTACAGGTATCTTTGAAGTTTTGGATGAACCGGGCTTTCAGCTCAGCCCAAGACCCGATGGAATTTGGTGGCAGCCCTTTCAACCAAGTGCGGGTAGTCCCATCTAACATCATGGTGAAGTACTTGGCCATCGCCGCTTCACTGACCTCCAACAATTCCATGGCCATCTCGTAACTCTCGATCTAGGATCCGGGTTGTAAATCAGCCGTGTAATTAGGCACCTTCCTAGGCCCTTTGAAGTCCTTGGGTAGACGTTCATTGCGGAGAGCTGGCACTAAACAAGGGACACCTCCAGTCCTCACAGGGATACCCACGTCGACGGAAGTCGTCGGATAAGCCGGGGGTGTCTGGTAAGCCGTCACCTGAGGCACTTGTTCCGCCTCTTGTCGTGCTCTGTCTTGGTCTGTTGCGTGAAAGGCTCCGTTATGAGCCGGGCCATGGCCAGGGGGCAAGTCATGGCGTCGGACATTACTTGAGCCGGTCGCTGAAACCATGTGTCTGCTATAACTCGGGCTTCGGCCTGGACGAGGGGTTGAATGGATCCTGTCCCGGCTGTAAGAGTATGCCTCTTGCTGCGCCAGAGCTGTCTGAAGGAGCTCCCTGACCCGGCGGGTTTCAACCGCCGTTGGAGAATCGCCATCAATTGGGAGAGCCGCCAGCCGTGCCGCCGCGGCGACCATGTTTTCCAGCGGGTTGGCATAATGACCCGGTGGTATTGGCACGTACTGAGGCGGGGCAGGGTTCACCCGGGGAGGCCCCATCACTTGGGGTTGAATTGGTGTCCCAGCTCTGGGTACTATGATCTCCGGCGGGTTACTAGACCCTGCACCTGGCGTGTTGAAGAGGTTTCGAGGATCGTAGACCGGAGGGAGTCAAGACTGGGCCTTTTGATGCCTCCTTCTCATGACCTCATTGGACGCGTTCTGATCCATCGTGAGCCGGAAGGACTGCGCCTGAATCAACTGAGTCTGGGCGTCGAGAGCCGCCCTCTCCGCAGCCATCCTGATCCCTTCCGCCGCCACATCCTCCTTGGCTTTCACTAGATCTAACTTTAACTGCTCCACCTCCGCGTCATGCTGAGCTTGATCCGCCGGGTCAACCGTGGCGGTCAACAGGGCCGTCATCTTGTCCGTGAGATCCATCAGCACCTGAGCCGGCGAGGGTACCGGATTTCCTGACCCAGCGGCAGGGTTCTGAACAGGCTGTGCACCGTCCATGAAGATTCCAACCCGGCTCGGCGGCTCAAAAGGGTCCGGAATACTGTCACCATCGGAACAACCCCTGAGCCTGCCATCTTGAAGTTGATACAATGAGTTTGACTCATCTGTAGACGACTCGCCGTCAGAGCCGGCGGTCGTCTCATCACCAGATGCAGACCCTGCAGAGAGTCCTTCATGAACACATCCCACAAAAGCATGCTTCAAGGCAGGTAGAGCCCGGGCGGGTCGTGCACGCTGAGCCGTCTCGATGAGACCGGCGCAGAGATCCGGCTCAGGGCCCGGCTCACCAATCTTGCCAATGAAGACATGAATTCCGCCGAAGGGGACCCGGTACCCATACTCAATTGAGCCGGCGTCGGGGCCCCAGTTTGCATCGTCAATGTAGAGCTTGCCGCAACGACTCTTGGTCATCCGGCCCACAACGTATCCCTTGAGCCCTTCGAAGCTGCCCTTCAAGAACTCAAATCCACCGTGCGCTGGCCCCACGGTGGGCGCCAACTGTCGTGGAATTGTCACGACAGATGTCCTCGTGCTAGGACTTAGTCGTCGAGCCATCGCAGCTAGGAAGCTTAAAGGGTTAAACGGGACAAGGAACACGAGGGTTATACTGGTTCGGCCCCTTACGGTGAAGGTAAAAGCCTACGTCCAGTTGAGGTGGTATTGATTAGGGTTTCGATGACCAGGGAGCTTAATTGCTATGCCTGGCTCTCGACGAGATCTCACTTGTCCTTAAACCGCCGCCAGGTCGCCCCTTTATATAGAGAGGTTGACGCCCAGCGGCTCTCTGAGTCCCGGCCGGCTCATAAGAGTGTCCGGCTCGGACTCTCAACTATTCTTGCCTTACACTACAAGTTCTACCATAATGGCGGTTATCACAACGGGCCTTAAGCCATCTCCGGGTCTTAGGCCCATCATTGACCCACCGTCTTCAAGCTTGGTACTGGGCTTCGCGTGATGACCATTATGAGTAACCCGGCCCCTCCTGCGGGTGACTCTAAGGGTTATATCCTCAACACAAAGGGTGTCAGAGAGAAGCATTAGTCTATAATGGATATAGAACTGTGACGCCCGGATAATTAAGCTACAGTAATTCTCTGCTAATGGTGTCACGTCACCACGGTTACTCTTGCTAATCTCGCGTTAGTTCGAAACCGATTCAAATTCAAATTCAAAATCAAAATCAAATCAAACGGTAAAAGTTTTCAAACTTTAAAACTAAAATGTTTGGGTTGTGCCAGATAATGCATAGGTGATTATGGTGGTGAAACCAAACTTTTATGAAATGCTTAACTGCACTAAAATAATTTAAATAGTAGCAAACCTAATTATTTAAATGCCTTTACTAATTAATAAAGTATCAAACTAAATTATTTGGGGACTAGACTTTTTATGACAGTGGACTAAACTAAAATACTAAATTAGATGCCAAGTATATATTTTACAAAAAACTAAAACAATAGGAAACAAAGATAAAATAGAATAAAATAAAGAAAATAAAAGAAAACAAGAAATAATAATAAAAGAAAGGCCGAAACCCCCCTCTCCCTGGGCCTCTCGGCCCAACCGGCAGCCAGCCGGCCCACCCCGTTGCCCCTGGCCTATATGGCCTATTTCCCCACACCCGACCGAAACCCTAACTGCTACCCCCACTCCCCTCGATCCCCCACTCCCCTCGCTCCCCTCCCCCGTCTGGATCGGGGCAACCGCACCCCGACCCCGTCAACGCCGATGCCGCGCGCCACCTCGCCGGTGCCCAGGTGACCACTGCCGTCGCCGGACCTTCCGTGCCTCTCCCTTGCGGGATCGGCCCGCTCGTCGCGCCGCCCGCGTCGCCCATCGCCCCTGGACAACGCCGCCACCACCACGACGCCGTCGACCGCCGGAGCACCACCAGCCACATCGCCGGAGCTGTCCCGCCGTCCTCTCCGTCGCCGGTGCCGCCTCGCCGGACCTCCCCGACTCCTCCTCGAGCCCGCTTTGCTCAACTACAGGGCTCGGTGAGCCCCGTCCTCCCCTCCTCCTCTTTCCTCGTTTGGTCACCGTGGCTAGTACCGCCGCCCACGCGCCGGCCTTGCTGGCCTCGCCTACTTTCGCCACCCACGCCGCTCGCCCGCTCTCGCCGCCCGCGTTCTGCCTCGGCTCCTCGTCGCCCGCTAGCGTCCGGTCGCGCTTGCCCCCTGCTCGCCATACCCTTGCCCCGCGAGCGCCCGTTGACGCTGGCGCATGCCCGTCGCTTGCCCCACCTTCCCCTGCACGCGCCCGCCTCGCCGCATAGCCGCGCCGCGGCCTAGCCGAGTGCCAGCGCCCCGCGCATGACCGCGCCCCTGCTCCCCTTGTCCCGCTCCGCCGCGGGCTCCCGCTGCCGCACGCCGCCCGGTTAGCGCTACTGTGCCGCTCCCCACGCCAGGCCCGCGCCTTCCCTGGCCGACGCCGTGGCCATCGGCCTCCCCCTGCTCCGGCGCCGCGCCGGATTTGCCCGCCCCTGGGCGTTAGCCCATTCGGGCTGGCGCCCATCGCCTGCACGCCCGATCCGCTAGGCCTATGGGCCTTTGACATGTGGGGCCCATGCCCAGAACGTTTTAAAAAAATGAATGAAAAATAATAATAAATAAATAAAATATCAATCAATTAATTAATTAATTAACTTAATTAATTCTGTTTAAATTAACTAATTAAGATTAATTAACCTAATAACTAGTTAACCTAATTAACTACTGTTAATTAGCTAAGCAGTCCCTAACAGGTGGGACCCACCTGTCAGGTTGACCAGGTCAACGGTCAACGTTGACTGCTGACGTCATGCTGACATCATGCTGACGTCATAATTATCTTTTTCTAATTAAATTAATTGTGTTAATTCTAGAAAAGGATAAAATCCTTTTTAAATTAATATAAAATGAACCGTAGCTCGGATGGAAAAACTTTGTACATGAAAGTTGCTCAGAACGACGAGCCGAATCCGGATACGCAGCCCGTTTGTCTGCCACACATCCCTAGCATAGCAAACACGCAACTTTCCCCCTCCAGTTCACCTGTCCGAAAACGCGAAACACCGGGGATACTTTCCCGGATGTTTCCCCCCTTCGCCGGTATCGCCTCCTACCGCGTTAGGGCACGCCTAGCACTGTTTGTTGTCTTGTCATGCATCTGTTTGCATTGTATTCATTGTTTCTTCCCCCCTTCTCTCTCCGTTATACTACGAGACTGACGCCGCTGCTGGTGCCCCAATCGACTACGTTGTTGACGACCCCTACTTGCCAGAGCAACCAGGCAAGCCCCCCCCCTTGATCACCAGATATCGCCTATTCCTTCTCTCTACTGCTTGCATTAGAGTAGTGTAGCATGTTACTGCTTTCGGTTAATCCTATTCTGTTGCATAGCTTGTCATTGTTGCTACAATTGTCGATACCTTTACCTGCTATCCTAATGCTTAGTATAGGATGCTACTGTTCCATCAGTGGCCCTACACTCTTGTCCGTCTACCATGCTATACTACTGGGCCGTGATCACTTGGGGAGGTGATCACGGGCATATACTATATACTTTATACTGTTACATTACTTATGATACTGTTCGGAGATGGGGGCTGAAGGGGCAGGTGGCTCCATCCCGGTAGAGGTGGGCCTGGGTTCCCGACGGCCCTCGGCTGATACTTTGTGTCGGAGCGACTGGGCGGGTTGAGAGCACCTAGGAGAGAGGTGGGCCTGGCCCTGGTCGGCGTCCGCGGTTACTTCAAAATAACACGCTTAACGAGTTCTTGGTATTTGATCTGAGTCTGGCCATTTGGTCTATACGCACTAACCAACTACGCGGGAACAGTTATGGGCACTCGGCGTCGTGGTATCAGCCGAAGCCTTTGTGACGTCAGCGACTGAGCGGCGCGCGCCGGATTGGACTGGAACGCCTGCTAGGCTAGGTCTGCTTCCGGCCGCATTTGCAACGTGCAGGTGTGCAATGGGCGATGGGCCCAGACTCCTGCGCCATAGGATTTAGACCGGCGTGCTGACCTCTCTGTTGTGCCTAGGTGGGACTGCGACGTGTTGATCTTCCGCGGCCGGGCATGACCCAGAAAAGTGTGTCCGGCCAAATGGGATCGAGCGTGTTGGGTTATGTGGTGCACCCCTGCAGGGAAGTTTATCTATTCGAATAGCCGTAATCTTCGGTAACAGGACGACTTGGAGTTGTACCTTGACCTTATGACAACTAGAACCGGATACTTAATAAAACACACCCTTCCAAGTGCCAGATACAACCCGGTGATCGCTCTCTAATGGGCCGACGAGGAGGGGATCCCTGGGTAGGATTATGCTATGCGATGCTACTTGGTGAACTTACCATCTACTGTCTCCTACATGCTGCAAGATGGTGGTGGCCAGAAGCGTAGTCTTCGACAGGATTAGCTATCCCCCTTTTATTCTGGCATTCTACAGTTCAGTCCACCGATATGGCCCTTTACACATATACTCATGCATACGTAGTGTAGATCCTTGCTTGCGAGTACTTTGGATGAGTACTCACGGTTGCTTTTCTCCCTCTTTTCCCCCTTTCCATTCTACCTGGTTGTCGCAACCAGATGCTGGAGCCCAGGAGCCAGACGCCACCGTCGACGACGACTCTTACTACACCGGAGGTGCCTACTACTACGTGCAGGCCGGTGACGACGACCAGGAGTAGTTTAGGAGGATCCCAGGCAGGAGGCCTGCGCCTCTTTCGATCTGTATCCCAGTTTGTGCTAGCCTTCTTAAGGCAAACTTGTTTAACTTATGTCTGTACTCAGATATTGTTGCTTTCGCTGACTTGTCTATGATTGAGCAATTGTATTCGAGCCCTCGAGGCCCCTGGCTTGTATTATTATGCTTGTATGACTTATTTTATTTTTAGAGTTGTGTTGTGATATCTTCCCGTGAGTCCCTGATCTTGATCGTACAAGTTTGCGTGTATGATTAGTGTACGATTGAATCGGGGGCGTCACAAGTTGGTATCAGAGCCGACTGCCTGTAGGAATCCCCCTTTCCAACTCCTTGGCCGAAGTCGAGTCTAGTCATTGAAAAAGTTTTTACTAACTTGGTTGTGCGGCTTACGGGCCCACGTCGCCATTGGGTGGTATTAGGATCTTTTATTCCTCGATCTATACTCTGGGACTCTGATCTCTCTTATATTCGGGTTAAATGACTTTACTAACACTGACTCTAGGTTCTCGTAACTACTTCCACCCGGAGAGCCCCTTACTCCAGATGATTACTTGGTCCACCGAAGGATTTCGAAGATACTCTCTGATGTTCTCTCGAGACTTTGAGCCTGTTGCTTTTGCAATTCCCTACCACCGAAACATCCCTATGGATAAATACTTACACCTATCGTTTTTACTTTTATTCCCAGTTGATCTTGTTATTCCAAGATACCCCGAAATTCTCTCTAATGTTCCGAGAATACTTTGTGCCTACTGCCTTGCAGTTCTTGCCACATGAATATCCCTACGGATAATTTCTCACACTCACCGACTATCCACTCATCCCAAGTTGATTCATGTATGTCACCAATCTTCGAAATACCATTCAATCTTCCGAAAATCCTCAGGAGCCTATTGCTCTTGAAATTCTTACTTGCTTGCATTATGGTTAACCCCATAAGTCTAGTAATCTTATTGGCGTCCTTTGTCATTATCATTTTGAGTCCGTTGATTCAATAACTTGCGAATGTTCACCATCATCAGTTGAATCCTAGGATTATCCTTCCGGCTCAGACGTCATTTGGATATGAGCTGGTTCTTGACCAATCAATGCCTTGATCGGTTGTGCTTCTAAGTCTATTGAACTTATTCATTTTCGATCAGAACGATTGCTTCTGATCCCTTGATCTGGAAATCTTAATTCCTTTGCCTTTGAGCTTTGATGTAGTTAGTTGTTTCTATAATTAAATACCTTTGCATTGTTTCTTCCATTGGTGGTGTGCAAATGCTCACATCAACTCCGTTCTGGACCGTCAGATCCTTTGTTGAATTTTCATCCGACAGTGTCCTTTGTACACAAAAACCTCGAGAAGTTCTTTCCCTGATACATAATGTCATTGCTAAATCCTATTCTTTGATATGGCCAACGATGCTCTGCTTTTGAGCTTGAGTTATTTACTTCTGAACTTTGTAGTATATGTTTCTAAGATGCCCTGATGGGTTGAGCCTATACCTTCCCTAAAACCGTATGCACCCGAAAGTTTACACAAGTCATACCATTCTGGTGTTTTACCAGATAATTTTCTGCTCTACAACTTCTTCGAAGACGAGAAGTAAATGATAGGTTAGGCATTGAAGAAGTGGGAGTCGACCTTGAACTTTGTGTTCATGCCCATGGACCCGATGTGGAACTTATCATGAAAGCTTCTTGTAATAATAATTTTCCCTTGTTTTAAAATCATCTTGTATTTTGTTTTGGTCCTTTGCAATCGTGGTTTTGACCATGATTGTTCTTCTTTGATCCCATTTCGCGGACAAGTTTAAGCACTTGTCTTCTACGGAGCAATACCCCAGTCCAACCTCTACTTTGATCTGTCGTCGAGTATTACCCCCTGGTATCTCGAGATTATCAGGAGCAACATAACTTCTTATGAGTTCTTCATCAACTAATATTCTTGCCAATTCCATTTTTCCAACGGGTTCCGAGTTGTTAGAACCCCTGAAGGACACCGACAACTGAATTGAGTCCGCACTACGATTCAACAACTCTTGGTAACCTTCATTACTTACGAGTTTGAACTTGATCATGTCATTCCTAGCCTACTCGGCTACATCATTATCGTGCTGATTTTAACTATGCTACCTGGTCCTTAATCACGGAGCACAACCTTCGACGGTGAGCTAATCTTACGTCGATCTTCCTCGTCATATCATTCCTCCTTGAACAGCAAACTTGATTTCGAGTTTGTGTCGTACCCAGGGTTCCAATAACCTTTCGCTTCATCATTCCTTTGACTTGATGTCATCGCCGATCGATTACATCTTCATGGAATCTCTCGACAAATGTGTCGTGATCATCATGAGCATTCTGAGTCCTTCCAGAATATCAATTGAATTCATGATGAGAAAGACCATCCTTTCCCTCGATGATTTGTGTTATCATCGGCCACTTTACTGCCTTCCCTCCAACA
This sequence comes from Triticum aestivum, assembly GCF_018294505.1. NCBI lineage: Eukaryota > Viridiplantae > Streptophyta > Magnoliopsida > Poales > Poaceae > Triticum > Triticum aestivum. Next base: position 560,645,511 of record NC_057814.1, read on the forward strand.
CAAACTTGTTCGTGTTTCGTGTTATACCTTAGGATCCTTGCTATCCAGCATTTGTTCTTTACCTTGGAGTATTACCATCTTTTATGTCAACAATGTCGTGAGAATTTCACCACCTCTTAAGAATTCTTGATATAGTAATACTTCTCGCCATCTCCATTCATATTTTGGTCCCCGTGTTGTTTCTAACCGGGATACCAGCCATTTAACTATGATGTGTGAAGTCAAAACTTCTAGCAACCCTATTGCTTGTAAGTTAATGAACGTTAGTTACATTCTTTGTGTATTGGATATCGTATCACCCTTCTAACATTGATCTTGCTACCAAAGCCCATATTTCGGGTGCACCTTTCAATCAATGTTTGATTGTGTATGTTTTCCTCGAGCATACATCATTATATCATTTGATATGACGAATGTTATCTCCTTGTTCACATAATTGTGGAAATCAATCTTTTGGAAATCTCGATGAATTGTCCTTAGCCCATGAGCCACCTCCTTGTCCTCTCCTTGGGTTAATGATGAACTCTTGTTAACGGAAATCACTTCATAGTTCATTTCCTGAGAATCTTACAGTGTCATCCCGTCAATTTGTCGGGCACCTTTTCTTCTCAGGCATCCTGAGTCTGAGGTTTCCTAACACCGATCAGATCTGAATCTCGGTCAGCTATGATGGTTGGAGCATATTTTCAAGAGTTATAACATTGGTCTTTATATGACCCGGTAAGGTGATGTCATGCCTAGCACACTTGACCGGAGGACCTATTGTTATAGTTCTTCCTTTCAGCAAGGTTATCCATTCTTCCATGAGGAAATTGTAAAACTTATTCTACAAGTTGTTCCTGATGGATCCTTTGTATCCAAAGTCCGACCTTTGCTTGAAGACCATGCCAATGCTATCTCGAAACATGTCTGTGGTACTCCGATTTTTTTTACAAGAACATTTGAAGCCCAATGCTAAATGATTCTTGCTCAATTATCCAAACACCGTTGTATGGGTAGTGTCATGAAATTTCTCTCCCCTACCTAAAGAGTTTTCTACATTATATCCTGTCATGGATATCATGCTCATCTTGTCCTTGGGAAGGATATACCCTTGAAATATGTGTTTAAACACATTTTCCTTTCCATTGTTTTATTTAATCTGATGATCACCCTTTTCCTTTCTGTTGAGGATATAACCATTAGAGTCACCCGCCCAGGAGGGGCCGGGTTACGTCATAATGATCATCACGTGAAGCCCAGTACCAAGCTTGAGGATGGCGGATCAATAATGGGCTTAAGACCCGGAGGCGGCTTAAGGCCCGTAGTGATAACCCGCCGCTATGGCAAGACTTGTGATGTAAGGCAAGAGTAGTTAAGAGTCCGAGCCGGATACTATTATGAGCCGGCCGGGACTCTGAGAGCCGCGGGGCGTCAACCTCTCTATATAAAGGGATGACCTGGCGGCAGTTCAGGACGAGAGATAACAGATCGAGAGCCAGGCATAGCAATTAGCTCCCTGGTCATCGAAACCCTAAGTAATACCACCTCAACTGGACGTAGGCTTTTACCTTCACCGTAAGGGGCCGAACCAGTATAATCCTCATGTTCCTTGTCCCGCTTAACCCCTTTAAGCTTCCTAGCTGTGATGGCTCCACGACTAAGTCCTTGCACGAGGACATCTGCCGTGACAATTCCACAACAGTTGGCGCCCACCGTGGGGCCAGCGCACGGTGGATTTGAGTTCTTGAAGGGCAGCTTCCAAGGGCTCAAGGGATACACTGTGGGCCAGATGACCAAGAGTCATCGCGGCAAGCTCTACATCGACGATGCAAACTGGGGCCCCGATGCCGGCTCAATCGAGTACGGGTACCGGGTCCCCTTCGGCGGAATCCATGTCTTTATTGGCAAGATTGGTGAGCCGGGCCTTGAGCCGGACCTCTGCACCGATCTCATCAAGACGGCTCAGCGTGCACGGCCCGCCCGGACTCTGCCTGCCTTGAAGCATGCTTTCGTAGGATGCGTCCATGGAGAACTCTCTGAAAGATCTGGATCTGGCGAGGAGACGGCCGCTCGCTCTGATGGCGAGTCATCCACAGAGGAGACCGACTCGTTATACCAACTTCAAGATGACAGGCTCAGGGGTTGTTCCGATGGCGACAGTATTCCGGACCCCTTTGAGCCGCCGAGCCGGGTTGGAATCTTTATGGCTGGCGCATAACCTGTTCAAAACCCCGCCGCTGGGGCAGGAAGCCCTGCGCCCTCGCCGGCTCAGGTGCTGATGGATCTCATGGACAAGATGACGGCCCTGTTAACCGCTACGGTCGCCCCAGCGGATCAAGCTCGGCATGACGCGGAGATGGCACAGTTGAAGTTGGATCTAGCAAAGGCCAAGGAGGATCTGGCGGCGGAAGAGATCAGGATGGCTGCAGAGAGGGCGGCTCTCGACGCCCAGACTCAGCTGATTCAGGCGCAGTCTTTCTGGCTCACGATGGATCAGAACGCGTCCAATGAGGTCATCCGAAGGAGGCATCAAAAGGCCCAATCTCGACTCCCTCCGGTTTACGATCCTGAAAACCTCTTCAACACGCCTGGTGCAGGGCCTAGTAACCCGCCAGAGATCACGGCGCCCCAGGCTGGAACGCCAGTTCAGCCCCAAGTGATGGGGCCTCCCCGGGTGAACGCCGCCCCGCCTCAGTACGTGCCAATACCACCGGGTCATTATGCCAACCCGTTGGAAAACATGGTCGCCGCGGCGGCGCGACTGGCGGCTCTCCCAATCGAGGGCGACTCTCCGACGGCGGTTGAAACCCGCCGGGTCAGAGAACTTCTTCAGATGGCTCTGGCGCAACAGGAGGCATATTCATATAGCCGGGACAGGATTCATTCAACCCCTCGTCCAGGCCGGAGCCCGAGTTATAGCAGACACATGGTCGCAGCAACCGGCTCTAGCAATGTCCGACGCCGTGACTTGCCTCCAGGCCACGGCCCGGTTCATAATGGAGCTTTTAACGCGGTAGACCAAGACAGAGCACGACAAGAGGCGGAGCAGGCGGCTCAGTTGACGGCTTACCAACCACTCCCGGCTTATCGGTCGGCTTCCATCGACGCGGGTATACCTACGAGGACTGGAGGTTCCTTGTGTGGTGCCGGCTCTCCGTAATGGACGTCTGCCCAAGGATTTCAAAGGGCCGAGGAAGGTACCTAATTACACGGCTGATTTGCAACCCGGAGCATGGATCGAGAGTTACGAGATGGCTATGGAGTTGCTGGAGGTCAGTGAAGCGGCAATGGCCAAGTACTTCACCATGATGTTAGATGGGACTGCCCGCACTTGGTTGAAAGGGCTGCCACCGAACTCTATCGGGTCTTGGGCTGAGCTAAAAGCCCGGTTCATCCAAAACTTCAAAGATACATTTAGGCAATCTATGTCAATTGTGGATTTGACTAACTGCAAGCAGCGGGAGGGTGAGTCTACAACCCATTGGGTTCGCCAGGTCAAAGAGATAATACATTCATCTGATAAGATGGATGCCGGCTCTGCAGTCTTAATGTTAGAGCGGAATTGTCGCTTTGCGCCCCTGAAGATGAAGCTCGGGCGGCTCAAGCGTGATTGCAATGATATGGGTACGCTGATGGCGGCTCTGGTCAAGTACGCCGACTCTGATAGTACCAAGGATCCCGCGTCGGACGATGAAAGGACAGGGAAGGGAAAACGGAACAGCAATGGCAAGGGCGCCCAGCATAACCCGGCAAACCAAGGAGGCAACAAGCGGAAGGCTGATGGCAGTATGGAGTTTGTGGCCAACGCCAGTTCACAGGGTAACAACCACCGGCGCAAGGGGAGACCATCTCCCCGAGCCGGCGGGTCAGGCCCGACGCTTGAACAGTTGTTGAATGAGCCTTGCCCAAGGCATGGCTCTAGGGAAAAGCCGGCCACTCATCTATGGAAGGACTGCGCAATCATGAAGGCCTTTAAAAATTCCAATGCTTTCAATGGCAACAGTGGCCCGGGCGGCGGCTCAGGCGCTGGCGGTTTTCATGGCCCGGGCGGCGGTTCAAATTCCAATTCTCAGAATGTTCAAGGGGGCTTTAATCAGCAGTCCGGCCAGGGTCATCAGCAGCAGCAGGGGGGATACCAGACCAATCCAAAGCAGCTCAATGGTGGACAGTATCATGTGTTTACCACCAGTCTGTGCAAGCGAGTTCAGAAGCTTCATAAAAGGGCTGTAAATGCTGTTGAGCCGGCGGTTCCACGCTATTTAAGATGGCCTGAGCAGCCCATTGTGTGGAGTAGGGAAGATCACCCTCCCTGGGTTGATAATCCGGGTCACCTGGCCCTGGTGGTGGCTCCTCAGGTGGGGGGATATAAATTCACTAAAGTGCTCATGGACGGAGGCAGCAGCATCAACATCCTCTATTATGAGACCTTCCGTCGTATGGGATTGATTGATAAGAACCTCAGCCAGTCCAATACTATTTTCCATGGGGTGGTGCCTGGTAAGTCGGCATATCCAGTTGGTAAGATCAAGCTGGAAGTGGCCTTTGGAGATGAGTACAACTACAGGGCAGAAAAAATAACCTTTGAGGTGGTTAAGATAAGAAGTCTGTATCATGCTTTATTTGGGCGGCCGGCTTACGCCAAGTTCATGGCACGGCCGTGTTACGTGTACTTGCAGCTCAAGATGCTGGGTCACAATGGGACCATTACGGTTCATGGCAGCCGAAAGATAGCCTTGGAATGTGAGGAAGGTGACACGGCTTACGCGGAATCTGTTTGTGCCACAGAGGAGTTGAAGTTTTACAAGGACAATGTTGACCCGGCAGACATGACGTCTTTGAAAAAGCCAACCACAGAGCATGAGCCGGTAATGAAATTTAAATCAGCTGATGAGACTAAACTTGTTGACTTTGTTCCAGGTGACTCATCTCGGCAGTTCAGCATCAGTGCCAATCTGGATCCGAAATAGGAAGGCGCGCTCATCGAGTTCATCCATGAGAACAGGGACATATTTGCATGGAAACCTTCTGACATGCCGGGTGTACCTAGAGAACTCGCTGAGCACACTCTCAATATTGATCCGAAATTTAAGCCGGTTAGGCAATTCCTCCGACGGTTTAATGAGGAGAGGCGGAAAGCCATTGGTGAGGAGGTGGCCCGGCTCTTGGCGGCCGGGTTTATTGTTGAAGTTTTTCATCCAGAATGGTTAGCTAACCCGGTGCTCGTGCTCAAGAAGAACGGCACCTGGCGGATGTGTGTGGACTACACGGATTTAAACAAGGCTTGTCCGGCTGATCCTTTTGCTCTCCCCCATATTGATCAAATTATTGATGCTACGGCGGGTTGTGAGCTCTTCAGTTTTTTGGATGCTTATTCTGGATACCATCAGATTAAAATGGCAGTTAAGGACCAGGAGAAGACGGCGTTCACCACTCCCTTTGGAACCTTCTGTTATCTGTCTATGCCTTTTGGACTCAAGAGTGCACAGGCAACTTACCAGCATTGTGTGCAGAATTGTCTTCATAACCAGATTGGGCGCAACGTTCATGCCTATGTGGATGATATCGTAGTTAAATCCAGGGAGAAGGAGACCTTGGTAGATGATCTTAGAGAAACCTTTGATAATCTCTGGGTTTACAAGATGATGCTTAACCCGGCCAAGTGTGTTTTTGGTGTTCTTGGAGGCAAGCTCTTGGGTTTTCTGGTTTCTCACAGAGGCATTGAAGCTAACCCGGAAAAGATCAAAGCAATCACCTCTCTGGCTAAGCCGGCGTGCATAAACGACGTCCAGCGTCTGGCGGGTCGCATCGCCGCTTTGAGTCGGTTTATAAGCCGTTTGGGTGAAAAGGCCATGCCACTATACCAGATGATGAAGAAAACAGATGACTTTATCTGGAATGATGCTGCTAATGCTGCTTTTGAGGATTTGAAGAGACAGCTGGCTGAACCCCTAGTCCTTGCTGCTCCCGTTGACAAGGAGCCCTTATTGCTATATGTGGCCGCTAACACACGAGCCGTCAGTGTGGCTGTGGTGGTGGAGCGTAAGGAAGCGGGTAAGGAGTATCCGGTTCAGCGGCCGGTTTACTACGTCAGCGAAGTACTCATTGAGTCCAAACAGCGGTATCCACACTGGCAGAAACTTGTTTATGGTGTGTTCATGGCAAGCCGGAAGCTTAAGCATTATTTCCAGGGTCACCCTATCACTGTGGTTAGTTCTGCTCCCCTAGGAGATATCATTCAAAACAGAGAAGCCACAGGAAGAGTTGCTAAGTGGGCTATAGAACTTGGGCCTCATGGTCTAAAATACATGCCGCGCACTGCTATCAAATCTCAAGCATTGGTGGATTTCATCAACGATTGGACAGAGCTGCAGGTGCCTGAAGAGAAACCGGACAATACATACTGGACTAATCACTTCGACGGGTCTAGACAATTAGAGGGCTCGGGGGCTGGAGTTGTATTAACTTCCCCTCGAGGTGACAAGTTTTGCTATGTGCTACGGTTGATGTTTCCCTGTACTAACAACGCGGCTGAGTACGAGGCCTTGCTCCATGGTCTTCGGATGGCTAAGGAGATGAGCTTGAGCCGGGTAAGGTGCTTTGGCGACTCATATTTAGTGGCCCAACAAGTGTCAGGCAAGTGGGATTCCAAGGACCCTCTCATGGCGGCTTATCGCCGCGAAGTTGATGCCATTGCTGGACATTTTCAGGGTTACCAAGTAGAGCACATCGATCGCAGGAAGAACAAGGCGGCTGATGCATTAAGCTGGCTGGGCTCTCAGCGAAAGCCGGTGCCGCCTAATACTTTCTTGGACATTTTGCATAACCCTTCTATTAAGTTGCCTACAGAGGGAGACTTGGTTGTTCCTGACCCGGAGGCACAGTTGGTGGCGGCTCTCCACATTACCCCAGACTGGACAGTACCATACTTGGCTTACATGACCCGGGGAGAATTGCCTGAGGATGAAACTTTGGCCAGACAAATAACCCGGCGGTCTAAGTCAATGATAATTACCAATGGCGAGCTGCATCATCGCAGTGTCACTGGAACTTTCCAGCGTTGTGTTTCCCCTGAGGAAGGTCAAGAAATTTTACGTGAGATTCACGAGGGGGATTGTGGCCATCATGCCGGCTCAAAATCCCTTGTGGCCAAGGCTTTTCGTCATGGTTTTTATTGGCTGACGGCTCATGCTGATGCAGAGGACTTCGTCAGTAAATGTGACGGTTGTCAGAGGTTCTCGCGACGGGCTCATGTGCCGGCTCAAGAGTTGAGGAGGATTCCAATTACTTGGCCATTTGCAGTCTGGGGGCTTGATATGGTTGGGCCTTTTAAAAGATGCAAGGATAAGAAGACCCACCTCTTGGTGGCGGTTGACAAGTTCACAAAGTGGGTTGAAGCAGAGCCAGTTAGTAAGTGTGACGCAGCCACAGCGGTTCAGTTCATGAAGAGGGTGATATTTCGCTTTGGTTTTCCACACAGCATTATAACTGACAATGGTACCAATCTGTCTAAAGGCGCTATGGAGGAGTTTTGTCAACGAGAGCATATTCGGCTTGATGTTTCATCAGTGGCTCACCCTCAATCCAATGGTCAAGCTGAGAGAGCCAATCAGGAAATCTTGAAGGGCATCAAGCCCCGGCTTTTGGTACCTTTGCAACGGACGCCGGGTTGTTGGGTGGAGGAGTTACCCTCCGTGTTATGGAGCATCAATACTACTCCTAACAGGTCTACGGGTTACACGCCTTTCTTCATGGTTTATGGAGCGGAGGCGGTCCTCCCTAGCGACATCCGTCATGACTCGCCTCGAGTGGCGGCTTGTGTTGAGGCGGATAATGAGCGGGCGCGTCAAGATGCTCTTGACTTGTTGGACGAACAGTGTGATGTGGCAGCAGCTCGCTCGGCGATTTACCAACAAGACCTGCGCCGCTATCACAGCCGCCGGGTTAAGTCCAGGGTCTTCCAGGAAGGTGATCTGGTGCTCTGGCTCATCCAAGATCAAACAGATGCACACAAGTTATCCCCGCCTTGGGAAGGGCCCTTTGTGGTTAGCAAGAACTTGTACAACGGGTCATACTACCTTATCGATGTTCGGGAGCACAAAGATTCACATAAGTCGGAGGAAGAGACCTGTCGGCCGTGGAACATAGCTCAGCTTCGGCCTTACTACACTTGAGGCACCGGCTCTCATAATGTACATATTTCTATAGTCATGTATATATTATGATAAGTAATAAAGCAGGACCTCTGTCGTTTTCTCCTCCAAAGGTAAATGTGTTATTTCCATTACAACATTACATGGTCACTTGGAGGTGGATCCAGCTTACGATCGTATTCGAATTTAGCCGTTAACAATATGATCACTTGGGGGCTTCCTGTTCAAACATAGGTCGTATTCGAACCAAAGAGAACATAGCTGTCGATACCCACTTGATTGGCAAATTGCCGAGCTCATTGGGGAGTTTTTCTTGATCATATTTGAATCATAGCTCAACCCCCTTTGGGAACCGACGTGGATCATATTCGAATCAACGTCGTTAAACAACTCTTAAGGTCATTTGGGGGCTTCCTGTTCAAACATGGGTCGTATCCGAACCTAAGAGAACATAGCTGTCGGTACCCTCTTGATAGGCAACGCCAAAGCCACTGGGGGCTTTATGATCGCATTCGAATCTTAGCTTAACCCCTTTGGGACGGTTCTCTGGTCGTATTCGAACCAGAAGCCCCTAAGTTTTTTGGTTTGCAACAAGTTCTTTTGATCATATCAATGGTGTGCAAGGGCGGTTCTTACTCCGCCGGCTTTACTTTGATTAACAATGTTGATAGCACACAATAAGCATTATCGATGCTGGTGAACCGGAGTTGAGTTCTCAACCTCATTATTTGGGTTACATAAACCGGAAGTGTACTTGAAGGCTTGCAGGTATGCTATTATGGTTACCTCGAAGATATAATTGAGAGCCGATCTTTTATGACTTTGGTTAATATTCCGGGCTCTATGTAAAATATATGACTCTCAGTGCGGAAAGCCGCCTAGAGACTTGTGATTTGTTTTCTATGCAGGACAATGAAAGACAGTTCTTTAAACTTAAGGAAAGTAAATGATCAAACATAACCCGGAGGAATATAAAAGAGCAGCTTCAACGGAGTTAAGCACTCCACACGTGCACGATGGCACGACAAAATTAAGTGTTTGTCCTACTCTATTACAGGACTCCCCGAGTCCAAAAGGTGAGGCATTGTTTTTAAGGCGTAACCACGAGCCGCCTAGGAAATCAAGGTGCTTGTTGGGTTGAAGCCCCCGGCTCATCCCTCTCCGCTCCTCCGGCTGTTTCCATGACCTGGAAGGTTGATGATTTCCAGTCAATGCCGCTCAAAGCTTCAAATTGAGCCTCATCATCAATTAACCCGGCCGGGTCAACTTCTGGGGCGAAGGTATGCTTACGAATCGGAGGGATCAGGCTGACTACTTCATAGCGTGGAGTTGGGATCCTCTGATTCTCCACATCATAGCCCGGCTGATACTTGGTAAGGTCTGTGTCATTTCCAATCAAGGTGGCCACCGGGCGCACGCTCTTCACACAGGCGGCGAAGTCTTTCTGGTCAAAGGGGGTGCCGTCTTCCTTCAGGCTGGGGTATCCAAGAGCGATGTCGGCCGGGTCTAGCTCCGATAGAAATGCCTTGGCCCGGCTCAGAGCAGCTATGGCTCCGGCTCTTGCAGAAGCCCGTCTCAGCTCTTGGAATCGCTGAGGAAGTACGGCAAGCCGCCTGAGTACATCTGCCAGGTGAGTGGGAACATCATTGGATAGAGCCACAACGGCTAAAGCACGTTGTGACCCGGTGTAAAGTTGCTCCACCAAAGTGTAAACCGCCTTCAGCTTGGTCAGCACGTTCTGGTTGAGGTTGGAACTCCTGGGACCTGTATTACAAAGTCAGGTGAGCTGATGGCAATGGTGGGACTTATCAGACGTAAATGATGTAAACTTGTTAGAAGCTTACAGAGTAACTTACCGAAGATTGCGGCGACCATCTGCGATACATGGCGTTTTAAGCCGGAGAGTTCGGCGGTTCTTTCAATAAGAGCAGCCTCCGCTTGTTCAGCCCGGCTGAGCAAGGCAGTCTTCTCATCGGCCCAGGCTTTTCTCTCTGTTTCAAATTTTTTCTTCAGTTTTTCTTGTGCAGAGACGCTGAACTCAAATTTGGCATTGGCCTTCTGGGTCTCATTTTCCTGAGTTTTCAGGCGGGTCTTCAGATCAGAGATTTCCAACTCAAGTTTCTTGCAGGCAGCCTGTACAAGTTCCGGGTTACAGGTTGAGTGATTATCATGCAATATTAAAGTCCCAAGCACTTTGCAAGCAAAGACACTTGGCACTTGGGGGCTAATGTAGGCTGAGAAGCTTTATTTACAGTGCCGGTTCATGAAAATAAGTCCCAAGCACTCTGCAGGCAAAGGTGCTTGGCACTTGGGGGCTAATGGGCAAAGTTGCTCAATTACTTGATTAAAACATAAGGTAAAAGACCGGTTCACCTAGGCTGTTTAACCCGGCCCTTGAGTGTTACCAGGTAAGCCGGTATTAAGTCTACAACATATTCTGTCATAAGTAATAGACTTGGGGGCTAGTATGGTAAGGATGACTATGGAGTAAACAAGGGAATTATACCTCAGATTTTTGCTGTATCTGCTTCACCATGTCAATTTCCAGGTCCCGGCTGTTGTGCACTTGACCAATATAACCAGCAACAATATCTCCAATGCTCAAGTTAGCATAGTCAGTGATATCCAGATTGGCCCTGCGGCGCTCCAGCAGTTCTTCTTTAGCAGAGCATCTAGCCAGCACAGTAGGTCTTCCCGGCTCAACATATTCGGTCCGGGTAATCACCACATCCGGGTCGTCGGCCGGTTGAGCTGGGCTGGGAATCTCCGGGTTGTCAGAAACCCCCATGGTTTGTTCTTCAGTTGGAGCGGTGGTTTCTGGAGCTGGTGCAGACGGCGGCTCAGAGGCAGAGGCGTTGGGTTCAGTCAAGACCGGCTCTTCGACCGGGTTACTTTTCTTTGCCCTCTTGCTGAGCTTTGCTTGTGCACTGCAAGTCAAAAGGTTAGTGCAAAAACATGAGTAGGATAAGCACAAAATAAGCTGATCATCATTACCCGGGTGCGGTCTTGAAAGCCAACAAGTTAGATTGTATGGAGTCACCAGAAGAAGGTGAAGTTTCCTGATAGTTTGAATCAGACGAATTAAGTGGTTGACGAGTGACGCCCGCTAAAGGATGAAAAGGATATAAGTTGGAGATAACCTCGGTCCGGCTCTTCCTTGATGCTTCAGGTAAGCCGGAGGAGAGGTCTGCATCCTTGTTGGTCCGGGTGTGTCTCCGACTCTCATGAATCTGTCGCTTCAAAAGAAATTGAGAATCTTGATAAGCTAAAGGATGTGAAAATCTTACTTTCCGGGTTACTCTTAGGACTTTCAGCCTTGGCAAGGGCTCCGAGTCGGAGGAAAGTATAGTTACGTCTTCAGTCACCGGGTTACTGGCTCTGGTGTCCTCCTGCTGATAATCAGTGTCAATAAGGTGGTTAAGAACAAACAAAAACAAAGAAGAGCATAAGAATCAAGGGCTACCTCTGACTCGGAGGTGTCATCCAGCTGAAGCAGCTCTGAGGCGCTAGGCTTACTCCCCTTCTTGCGGGGAGCGGCTCTCCTGGCGGCTTTTTTAGCCTTCCTGGCTTTTTTAGCAGCCTCATGGTCATACCTGACCTTCCAGAACTTATCATTAGCCTAAAAAATACAACAAAGGTTTCTTGAAGTTAAGACGAAAATTGTTAAAATGGAAAGTAAAGTGCTCAGATCAGTAGCTTACCGCCGGAGCCGGGTTAGCTTTGCAGAAGGGACTTAAGCCGGTCCTCCCGCAATCTGCTAAGCTCTCGTTCAGAAGGGACTTGGTCATGCCATCAATGACGTCTTCAGGTAAGTCGTTGGGGCTGTGCCGAAGAGGATCATCCTTCCGGCCCGTGTAATCACACATTAAGCCGGGGCGGCGGCTTAGAGGAATCACCCGCCAAGCAATCCAGACCCGGACCAGATCAACGCCGTTAAGGCCGTTTCCCAGAAGAGCTTTGATTTTGTTGATGGTGGGGATAAGTGGTTGACGCTCAGCTTGAGATAATTTGTCTCGCAGGGGGTGGTTTGACTCCAGACGCAGGGCGCGAAAGCCGGGCAGAGGGTTCTCATCAGCCGGAGAAGTATCCTGGCAGTAAAACCATGTCTGATTCTAGTCCTTTGGGTGGCTTGGCGGCTCAGCATAAGGAAAGAGACAATCCCTCCGTCGTTGAATTGATATTCCACCAAGTTCCAAGCTAGGCCCGTTGGCGCATTCATTCTGGCGGTTCAGGTAAAATAATTCCCTAAAGAGTAGCAGGTTGGGTTCCTCTCCAAGGTATACCTCACAGAACACTTGAAAATTACAAATGTTCGACACGGAATTGGGTCCAATGTCTTGAGGTCGCAGATCGAAAAAGTTCAGAACATCTCTGAAGAATTTTGAGCCAGGAGGAGCAAAGCCCCGGCTCATGTGGTCGGCAAATACAACAACCTCTCCGTCTTTTGTTTGAGGTCTCTCTTCGGACGGGTCAGGCGCACGGTAGGACATGACCTCCTTTTTGGGCAGGTAACCAGTTTTTACGAAGTCATCTCAGGTGCTTTCAGTAACGTTGGACCTCACCCAGTTGCACGTAATGGGTGCCTTGGGAGCCTTGGGCGGCATTGTGGAAAATGGAAGCCTATGACAAAGGAAAATTTCCGGTTCAAATTTAAGCCAGAGAAAATTTTTAGTTCAGTATTCAGGACGGCGGTTCATGAAGGGGCCTAATAATATATGACTAATTGTGTCAGGTTAATTAAGCCGCCGTGGGTATTATGAGCAATTTAAGTTATTTAACTCTATTATGAGTAAGCCGGAAATTTCACAAAGCATGGCTTCTTTTAAGCCGGCGATATGAGCCGCTATGGCTGACAGACGCAGTTTTTGTCTAAGAGTTGCATAAACAAGTTTCACAGATCACAGGGATTATTTTGGATCAAATGATCGTCCAGAAAGGAAAAATTTCTAGACCTAAAAAGCTGATACAGAGAAGTTCATAAGCTCTAAACGAGATCTGTTTGCGGGCAAGAGGGATCTGCTAGCATAAGAATGGGTGAGAAACTACTACCGCAGGAATTTTGTACCATTTTCGGATCAAAAGGAGCCGTGGTGGAGGAACTGTGAAGAACTTGAGATGAAACTACGAAGAACAGGGGAGAACGACAGAACCCTAATGCGAATCTACTGTATGGAATGGCAAGGACTTACTGGCGCTAATGAGCCGTGGAGGTCGCCGTCGTTTCTCTGGACCAGTTCAGGGTGATGCAGCGGCCGAGGTTGAGGAAGACGAGGTGCGCGGCGGCGGCGGCGGAGCTCGGGCTCTGGAGCGTCAGAGGAGGAAGACGATGCAGGAGAAGAGTGACGAAGGCTTATGGGCCGGGCCTATTTATAAGGGCCGGCTGGTAAATAGGCGCGGGAAAAGAGGAGGCGGAAGACATGATTATCTTGCCGCAGAAACGCCTCGATTTTCGGTATGGTCTTTAAAGATAAGATCCGTTGAGATATGACAGAATAAAAAATGAATTTAATGGAAGATGACGTCATGGCGGGTTACCAAGAATTCAGAAGATGACGTCACGGCGGGTTATAACCTTTGCACAAGCGGAAGCCGGAAGATTTTGAAGATTTTTGAAGATTGACATGAACCGGTTCAAATCAACCTGGGGCCTAATGTTGAGGATATAACCATTAGAGTCACCCGCCCAGGAGGGGCCGGGTTACGTCATAATGATCATCACGTGAAGCCCAGTACCAAGCTTGAGGATGGCGGATCAATAATGGGCTTAAGACCCGGAGGCGGCTTAAGGCCCGTAGTGATAACCCGCCGCTATGGCAAGACTTGTAATGTAAGGCAAGAGTAGTTAAGAGTCCGAGCCGGATACTGTTATGAGCCGGCCGGGACTCTGAGAGCCACGGGGCGTCAACCTCTCTATATAAAGGGATGACCTGGCGGCAGTTCAGGACGAGAGACAACAGATCGAGAGCCAGGCATAGCGATTAGCTCCCTGGTCATCGAAACCCTAAGTAATACCACCTCAACTGGACGTAGGCTTTTACCTTCACCGTAAGGGGCCGAACCAGTATAATCCTCATGTTCCTTGTCCCGCTTAACCCCTTTAAGCTTCCTAGCTGCGATGGCTCCACGACTAAGTCCTTGCACGAGGACATCTGCCGTGACAATTCCACGACAGTTTCCATTATTTTATTTAATCTTTCTTGTGATCTATATGATCTAAGAAGTAATAATTCACTGCTTATGTAAACACCTCGGTGTACTACTCTATCAATAAGACCCTGTTACTATTGTTGATAACATTCCGATAGCCACCGATGGACGAGAACCTTGCCTATTGGTCTGCCTCGTTCAACGAGCAGGAAAATGGTTCTCTTCGTCCCTCGCCCTTGGTACCAACGTTGTTGCCAACATAGCTGGCAGGCTACCCTCTAACATGCCTTGCTATCATGACCGTGCAACATGTCAGCCCCCTTCCTAATTTTAACCCACATTGTGGGCCCATAACCCACAGTTCCACAGGATCGAAACCTGACTCTCCTGTACATCCCTGTTCGAAGTTATCCCTTGCGCTTCGTTTCGTATGTAATTTGCGAGCCACCTTCCTAGTGATCAATTCTGGTATCAGACACAATACTTATTCCCGTTGCTCTGAACCCCTTTCACACTCTGTTTCAGGCAATGAACGATTGCCTATCCGCTCGAAACTTCTTATTGCACTGTCCTACTTTGCTCTCAATGTGTTTCATTTGTTCAACTCGAGAGATACTCATATGTTCATTCGTGGGATAACCCCCGGTGATTACCCCTGGTAGCGTTCTATCGTTGTCAAGCTGCCCCTTTCCTATTCGTAAGTACGATGGAGATCCTTAAGAAAGGATGTCGGCTTCATCATGATGACCTGAAGCAGAGAAGTGAAGACATCAACATAGTGGATAGACCTCTTCGAGAAGCTCTACCAAGACGAGAAGATCCGTTAGAATATCGTAACCAGACCTTTCCCCCTTACTCCCCTTCTTAAAATCTCGGGACGAGATTTCTTGTAGTGGAGGAGAATTGTGACGCCCGGATAATTAAGCTACAGTAACTCTCTGCTAATGGTGCCACGTCACCACGGTTACTGTTGCTAATCTCGCGTTAGTTCGAAACCGATTCAAATTCAAATTCAAAATCAAATCAAACGGTAAAAGTTTTCAAACTTTAAAACTAAAATGTTTGGGTTGTGCCAGATAATGCATAGGTGATTATGGTGGTGAAACCAAACTTTTATGAAATGCTTAACTGCACTAAAATAATTTAAATAGTAGCAAACCTAATTATTTAAATGCCTTTACTAATTAATAAAGTATCAAACTAAATTATTTGGGGACTAGACTTTTTGTGACAGTGGACTAAACTGAAATACTAAATTAGATGCCAAGTATATATTTTACAAAAAATAAAACAATAGGAAACAAAGATAAAATAGAATAAAATAAAGAAAATAAAACAAAACAAGAAATAATAATAAAAGAAAGGCCGAAACCCCCCTCTCCCTGGGCCTCTCGGACCAACCGGCAGCCAGCCGGCCCACCCCATTGCCCCTGGCCTATATGGCCTATTTCCCCACACCCGACCGAAACCCTAACTGCTACCCCCACTCCCCTCGATCCCCCACTCCCCTTGCTCCCCTCCCCCGTCTGGATCGGGGCAACCGCACCCCCGACCCCGTCAACGCCGATGCCGCGCGCCACCTCGCCGGCGCCCCGGTGACCACTGCCGTCACCGGACCTTCCGTGCCTCTCCCTTGCGGGATCGGCCCGCTCGTCGCGCCGCCCGCGTCGCCCATCGCCCCTGGACAACGCCGCCACAACCATGACGTCGTCGACCGCCGGAGCACCACCAGCCACATCGCCGGAGCTGTCCCGTCGTCCTCTCCGTCGCCGGTGCCGCCTCGCCGGACCTCCCTGACTCCTCCTCGAGCCCGCTTTGCTAGACTACAGGGCTCGGTGAGCCCCGTCCTCCCCTCCTCCTCTTTCCTTGTTCGGTCACCGCGGCAAGTACCGCCACCCGCGCGCCCACGCGCCGGCCTCGCTGGCCTCACCTACTGTTGCCGCCCATGCCGCTCGCCCGCTGTCGCCGCCCGCGTTCTGCCTCGGCTCCTCGTCGCCCGCTAGGGTCCGGTCGCGCTTGCCCCCTGCTAGCCATACCCTTTGCCCGCGAGCGCCCGTTGACGCTGGCGCATGCCCGTCGCTTGCCCCACCTTCCCCTGCACGCGCCCGCCTCGCCGCATAGCCGCGCCGCGGCCTGGCCAAGTGCCAGCGCCCCGCGCATGACCGCGCCCCTGCTCCCCTTGTCCCGCTCCGCCGCGGCCTCCCGCTGCCGCATGCCGCCCGGTTAGCGCTGATGTGCCGCTCCCCACGCCAGGCCCGCACCTTCCCTGGCCGACGCCGTGGCCACCGGCCTCCCCCTGCTCCGGCGCCGCGCCGGATTTGCCCGCCCCTGGGCGTGCACCCATTCGGGCTGGCGCCCGTCGCCTGCACGCCCGACCCGCTAGGCCTATGGGCTTTTGACATGTGGGGCCCATGCCCAGAACGTTTTAAATAAAAAAGAATTAAAATAATAATAAATAAATAAAATATCAATTAATTTACTTAATTAACTTAATTAATTCTGTTTAAATTAACTAATTAAGATTAATTAACCTAATAATTAGTTAACCTAATTAACTACTATTAATTAGCTAAGCAGTCCCTAACAGGTGGGACCCACCTGTCAGGTTGACCAGGTCAACATTCAACGTTGACTGCTGACGTCATGCTGACATCATGCTGGCGTCGTAATTGCCTTTTTCTAATTAAATTAATTCTGTTAATTCTAGAAAAAGATAGAATCATTTTTAAATTAATATAAAATGAACCGTAGTTTGGATGGAAAAACTTTGTACATGAAAGTTGCTCAGAACGACGAGACGAATCCGGATACGCAGCCCGTTCGTCCGCCACACATCCCTAGCATAGCAAACACGCAAATTTCCCCCTCCGGTTCACCTGTCCGAAAACGCAAAACACCGGGGATACTTTCCCGGATGTTTCCCCCCTTCGCCGGTATCGCCTCCTACCGCGTTAGGGCACGCCTAGCACTGTTTGTTGTCTTGTCATGCATCGCTATGCATCTGTTTGCATTGTATTCATTGTTTCTTCCCCCCTCTTCTCTCCGTTAGACTACGAGACTGACGCCGCTGCTGGTGCCCCGATCGACTACGTTGTTGACGAACCCTACTTGCCAGAGCAACCAGGAAAGCCCCCCCCTTGATCACCAAATATCACCTATTCCTTCTCTCTACTGCTTGCATTAGAGTAGTGTAGCATGTTACTGCTTTCAGTTAATCCTATTCTGCTGCATAGCCTGTCATTGTTGCTACAATTGTTGATACCTTTACCTGCTATCCTAATGCTTAGTATAGGATGCTAGTGTTCCATCAGTGGTCCTACACTCTTGTCCGTCTGCCATGCTATACTACTGGGCCGTGATCACTTCGGGAGGTGATCACGGGCATATACTATATACTTTATACTGTTACATTACTTATGATACTATTCGGAGATGGGGGCTGAAGGGGCAGGTGGCTCCATCCCGGTAGAGGTGGGCCTGGGTTCCCGATGGCCCTCGACTGATACTTTGTGGCGGAGCGACAGGGCAGGTTGAGACCACCTAGGAGAGAGGTGGGCCTGGCCCTGGTCGGCGTCCGCGGTACTTCAAAATAACACGCTTAACGAGTTCTTGGTATTTGATCTGAGTCTGGCCATTTGGTCTATACGCACTACGCGGGAACGGTTATGGGCACTCGGCGTCGTGGTATCAGTCGAAGCCTTCGTGACGTCAGCGACTGAGCGGCGCGCGCCGGATTGGACTGGAACGCCTGCTAGGCTAGGTCTGCTTTCGGCCGCGTTCGCAACGTGCAGGTGTGCAATGGGCGATGGGCCCAGACCCCTGCGCCATAGGATTTAGACTGGTGTGCTGACCTCTTTGTTGTGCCTAGGTGGGGCTGCGACGTGTTGATCTTCCGCGGCCGGGCCTGACCCAGAAAAGTGTGTCCGGCCAAATGGGATCGAGCGTGTTGGGTTATGTGGTGCACCCCTACAGGGAAGTTTATCTATTCGAATAGCCGTGATCTTCGGTAACAGGACGACTTGGAGTTGTACCTTGACCTTATGACAACTAGAACCAGATACTTAATAAAACACACCCTTCCAAGTGCCGGATACAACCCGGTGATCGCTCTCTAACGGGGCGACGAGGAGGGGATCGCCGGGTAGGATTATGCTATGCGATGCTACTTGGTGAACTTACCATATACTCTCTCCTACATGCTGCAAGATGGAGGTGGCCAGAAGCGTAGTCTTCGACAGGATTAGCTATCCCCCTTTTATTCTGGCATTCTACAGTTCAGTCCACCGATATGGCCCTTTACACATATACTCATGCATATGTAGTGTAGATCCTTGCTTGCGAGTACTTTGGATGAGTACTCACGGTTGCTTTTCTCCCTCTTTTCCCCCTTTCCATTCTACCTGGTTGTCGCAACCAGATGCTTGAGCCCAGGAGCCAGACGCCACCGTCGACGACGACTCTTACTACACCGGAGGTGCCTACTACTACGTGCAGGCCGCTGACGACGACCAGGAGTAGTTTAGGAGGATCCCAGGCAGGAGGCCTGTGCCTCTTTCGATCTGTATCCCAGTTTGTGCTAGCCTTCTTAAGGCAAACTTGTTTAACTTATGTCTGTACTCAGATATTGTTGCTTCCGCTGACTCGTCTATGATCGAGCAATTGTATTCGAGCCCTCGAGGCCCCTGACTTGTATTATGATGCTTGTATGACTTATTTTATTTTTAGAGTTGTGTTGTGATATCTTCCCGTGAGTCCCTGATATTGATCGTACACGTTTGTGTGTATGATTAGTGTACGATTGTTATGAGTAATTAGATAGATTGTCCTGCATTAAGATGTGTTACAAGCCAATAAAACACAAAACAGCACATGAAGTCACCTATCGTGCGAGAGAGAAGCATTAATATATGTAGCATAAGCATAAAAACCATATATTGTTATGAGTAGTCTGATGTTTCCGCACGTTAATAATATACAATTTGTTGGCACAATGATAGTGCATCTAGTAAGTTCACACTGATCATAATAAAGCTTCCTAGGATACGCATAACAATGATATACACATGTCAGTGAAACATATCAGACCACAAGATGATGCCCTAACCTATTTACTAGGATTTTGTATGGCCGCATGTGTACTTCGCTAATAAAGCACAATCATGTATAATCTAAACCTAATCTAGTCCATTCGAATCGAATTGAATCTACCTTGATGGTTGTATGAGGAGTCCGTCCAATCTAATATAAATATTAGCAAGACCCGCAAGCCCAATCTAGATCCGAGTGCCAGAAGGGGAACATGAAAAAAAGTAGATCTGGAAAAAGGAAATGGTCGAATCAAAGGATATAATACCTGGATGAGGTCGAAGAGGGTGGCATGGTTAACCTTGATGAATTTTGCGTCCCAGATCTTGAGGTCTTCGGCCAGGGCGGCGGGAGCCGCGGTGTTAGACGCAGCGGCACCGGGGGATCGAGTGGCGACGTTGCCTGCCTTGGCCAGGACATGTTTGTTGCAGTACTCGATGACCTTGGAGAGGATCTCGGAGTTGATGTTGGGGATCGGGATGGCTTTGTCAGTGCAGTCATCCTCAATCATGTGGCGGTTGGTCTGCGACTCCATGGCGACCACCTCCTCCACCTCAAACTCCTTGCCGTCGGACGACTTGAGCATGATCATCTTCTTCTCGCCTGCGTTCGAGGTCGCCATCACTGCTGGATCCGGGATTGGGGTGGGGCGGATGAATTTGGGATTGGGGAAGCCCTAGAAACGCAGCGGCGACCGCAAAAGGAGAGGAAAGATTTGGTTGCTGCGGGGTGGGGCGGGCTAGGGTCCGGGGGAATTTATTTATTGAGGCGGGGCAACGCGTGATTGGAAATCTATCGATCGTACATCACAAGGAAACGAAGCCAAGTATTACCATACCAAATCGGATCAAATTTGGATAGAATTTATTTCATGAGATACGAAGGAGCAGGGGTCCGAGCACACTTTCGACCGTCCGACTATATGTAGCGCACACAAGGCTAGAGGTGGTACTTTTACAAAAAGAATGCCACCATTCCGCTATTGGCTTTTGCACAAAACCCCTTTGTCTCTAACATGCAACCCCATCCCTCCCCGGCCACCTCCAGCCAGCCATGGATCCCGATCTAGCATGGAGGTGTCACAGCCTTAGAATATTGCCAGCAAATAGTTGCATCTAGAATACCATTGCATCATGTTTAAATACAAGAAAATGGAATTGATGGAATTTTTCAAAACATAAAATTAAATAAAAGGGAAAAGCACCCTAAAAATGCATTTAGTGATTCCATAAATTCCTTCATTGATGTTTGTTCATTTGGGCAAGGGTTTTGATCCAATCCAAAAATAGTGAAAATTTTCAAGGAATTAATTGTGCTATGAATTTAAATAAATATTCTATTTCAGTTTAGTTTTATATTCATAAAAATTAGAATATAAATTCAAAATGCCTTGAAATAATTTATGTGCATTTGACTAGGTCCATTGTGGCAACATATATATTTCAGAGAAGTTTGGCACTGGTTTTGAATCTTGTTTGATTTTAAATCAGTGGCAAGGATTCAAATAAAAACCAAAAGCAAAAAACATAAGAGAAAAGGAAAGAAGAAACCTGGCTTATCTGGCCCAGCAACCGGTCCAGTCCACAAGAGCGCAGGCCCTGCTGCTAGGAGGACGGCAACATGACTGCCGGGAGGTCCTACTCGGCGCCTTAAGCGCCCCCGAAGCGAACTGGCGCTCACAGAAGAACTAGTGGGCCGGCCCGTAGCGCACATAAATGCTGTACCACAAAAACCAACAAAAAAATGGCGTGCATCAGCCGGGAGCCGCACCTCTCGCGCAACAGAATGGATACCACTGGACTAGTCGCCCACTAGTGATTAATTGCAAAGCGTACTACTTAAGAATTATTCTAGCGGCGCTAATTGGAAGAAAACAAGTACACTAATATGGGAAAAAGTTTCACCAATTGACAGGTCTGGAAAGTTGACCATTGACTGTTCAAAAAATATATGTAAGTTTTTTGAAAAATTAGGAATTTAAAAATCGTTCACTGGTTACAAAAAGTTGATGAATTTAAAAGAAAAAAAACTCACAAAAAGGGAAAAGGTTCATTGATCTTCAATAAAAGTTTAGAAAATTTGAAAAAAGCTCATTCGATTTGAAAAAAGTTCATCGATTCTGAAAAAAAGTTCATCGATTCTAAAAAAAAGTTCATCAAATTTGAAAAAAGTTCATCATAATTGAAAAAGTTCATCGAATCTAAAAAAATTTCATTGAATCTAAAAAAGTTCATCGAATCTGAAAAAAGTTCATCAATTTTGAAAAAAGTTCAGCGGATTGACAAAAAGTTCATCGAATTATAAAAAAGTTCATCGAATCTAAAATAAAGTTCATCAAATTTGAAAAAAGTTCATCATAATTGAAAAAAGTTCATCGAATCTGAAAAAAAGTTCATCAATTTCGAAAAAAGTTCAGCGGATTGACAAAAAGTTCATCAAATTTGTAAACAGTACATGAAAATTTAAAAATGAAAGGAAAAAAGAAAAAAACAGAAAACAGAAAAAGAAAAAAAGAAGAAGAAAAGAATAAAAGAATGGAAACGTTGCTTCTTAGCATGTCCGGCTTGGTTGCGGGTTGGTAAGCGTGGGTGGTGAAATGTGAGCGGTTCTAGTTCGATTCACCAGGAGCGCATTGTTTTTGCGATTTAACAAATAAGAAGAAATGCTCCTAGTTACATATCTTGTACCTGTACCACATTTTACTACAGGAATTAATAGATGATGAATGGTACTGATGCTTTCTACTCTTTGATTTCTGATTATCTTTTGGACAAACTGATTTATTTTTCTGATGATCAGATTTTGGGCAGGCTCCTTGTGCTGTAAATTCTACTCCCTCCGTCCCATAATATAAGAGCGTTTCTGACACTACACTAGTGTAAAAAACACTCTTATATTATGCGACAGAGGGAGTATCTATCTGTGGACATGGAAAATTGGAAAGTATATACTTTGTTAACAAGCAGCCTGAGTGTACTACCTCAAGAGTCAAGACAGAAACCAAGCACTCGCAGATTCTATCTTTATGTATGTATCTGTACTGCCTGATCACTAGTAAATTGGAGGGAGCGTTGGTGACGACTTTAGTTTGTACTGCCTGATCACTAGTAATTAATGAATGAAGGACCTGTTTATTTAGTGTTCTTGATCTCATCTGATGTACTACATTTTCGTAATACAAACAAATAGAATCGTGTCGTTTTGCTTAGAAAATATAGGAACGAAAAAAGAACTTCTGAAACTCTCAAGCTCTCCCTTCCTTGGCCTCCGCCGCCGCACCTGTGTCTGTCCCTTCCGCACGCAGCGGCAGCGGCGACAGCGGCGGCGGAGATGACAGCAGCACTCAGCAGCGGCAGGCAGCAGCAGCAACACACAGCAGCAACAGCGGCGACAGCAGTAGTCACGATACAGAGAAGAGAAAGAGTGAAGAAAAAGCTGACATGTTGGCCCCACCCGGTCACAACGGTCAACTTAACTGTTTACGTAACGGTGTTTACTTTTTTTGCCACGTGGAACTGACGAGCGGGCCCTCCATGTCATAAACTGACTTCTGAAACTCTCTAGAACATGAAGCATGAAGCAATATTGGCTGCATATGTACAGTTTCTGGGAATGGGCTTGATTTCTAAAACTCTCTGCAACTTGATCTGCATTTATTTATTACAACAGTAATGCAACATAGATACCTCTGAGAACAACTACTAACTGAAATGATACAAAAAACCTTTACTAGTGCAGGATCATGTCTTGTACTAGCTTGTCTATGCAACGCTGCTCTGAACTTCTTGAGTCGAGACTTCTCTTTATGTTTTGTGATCCCTATAAACTTTAGGTGCGCATCTCTTGAGTCGAGAAAAGATGAAATGTCATACAATGGATGAGTAAAATTCGACAAAACGATATATAGTAAGATGTTACAAACACTGTCAAAGAGTTACATATGAGTTGTTAGCAAGATTGGCGAGAGGCCACGGAGTACCTCGGCTAGAAGTCCGGATGGTAAAGCCACCTGGCAGAATTACAACGTTCCCGCCATGTCGGACGATTATAACAATGCATTAAATAGTGTCCTGTCCTTCCTATACCATCGTCAATACTATATGAACCTCCCTGTCCTTATAGAGTACACCTTGTCATCAGGCAACTCTTCTTCAGTTGTAGGGCTATAATAGTAGATGTGATTTCTCTTTATACCATGATGCCCACCAACCGGCACAGGTACTGCTCTGGACAAACCCAAGAATAATGCATACTCGCCGAAATTCGTCACGTGTGCCCACTTCTGCTTGTGAGCCTTGCCATTAGCTTGATTTGAATACCCTGAAGAAATACTTTTCGTCGCTCAACCATCGTTCCCTCGCCGCAATCAACAACTCGCCATGCAACTCCACGATGTAAGCGTCGTAGTACATGGGGTTGTAACAACTCCAGTCATGCGATTGGATGGGTAAGGGTGGGTAGCCATGACCTCCGACGTTCTGTCTTCCTTAATAACGATTTCAATCTTGACGAGTATTTCAGAGAGCATTGTGAGGCCATAGAGCTCACCGTCGTAGAAGGCGATGTCCCAGAACGAGTTCCCACGCCAAAGATGTGCAGACCATCTGCCGTCCGGGCAACCTACTCTGCACACAGCAATACTATTACCTTCATGTGTAATGGCGGCGAGAACGCAGCCATCGGAGGAGGCTGGGTCTTCGGAGAAGATGATTTTCTTGATGTTGTGAGGGCCTTTGACCGTGGGTATAGAAGCAATCATCTTCTGGTTGGCGGTGAGCGGCACCTCGACGCCGGAGAAGAGATTTACAATCACGAGCTGGTGGTCATCCTTGGCGGCGATCCAGCCGCCATGGTGGGAACCGACGAACCGCTTCCTGACCGCCTTGCCCGGGACGCGTAGGACCCAACTGTCGCAGGGGCCGCACATGTGCTTCTTCTTGCTACGTCCATATGGCGAGAGTATGAGAGCTGGGACGGCCGGCTGCGCCGGGAGCCGCGACGCCGCGTCGTGCCATGGCCTGCAGACGGCGGCGAGGCGCACGCGGTCGCGCGAGGAGGAGATCCTGCGGCGAACCATGCCGACGAGGTCGTCGGGAAGGTTGTGCCATCCCGTCGCCGACGAAGACGACGACTCGGTGTTGCCATCGCTCGCGTTCGCTTGCGCCGTCAATATCTCTCGAACTCCAAATCCGTACGAGCCCCGATCTCCTCTCTGTTCGTTGCGGATCTGCGGCCATTTATCGGCGCTGGTCTTCAACGGCCCAGCTTGGCCTGTACGCATAGAAGCAAGCCCGTGAGGTCCCTATGCTTGGACGAATATAAAAACGGATTTGCTATTTTACATCTAGATATGAAATAGTTATCTCACATCTAAATCTTCCACCGTTTGATTGTTTGTCTTTAAAATTCGTATGGGGTTGATCCTGTGGTTACCCGCGTCGTATTTGTCTCGCTGATCTAGGACGCCGATATTGGCGGGCCGTTAATCGTTTTGTTTACCTCATCCGTGTCTCAAGTCTCTGCCCGTCCTGTATGTAAATCTCAGGCAGCTTTTGGTCGGCCGTTTGTTTGTCACGTGCAGCCGCTTACCGTTGGTTCGTTGGCCCCTTCTTCCATTTTTCTTGCCGGCCTGCTATCGTGTGTCATTTTTTTTTAGGATCGTTGCTTGTCTTTTCTGGATCGTGGAGAATAGGAAGACTTAACGGACACCATATACAAAGGATCTGGTGTTAGCTTATGCTCACACTCACTCTCTATTTGGGCACTTTCTCTCCCTTCATCTGTCCCATTGTTTGAGCTGCTTTTTTTTCCTTTTTGTTGTTATTCTCTTTTTTATTTTTTTCCATTTTTCAAATTCATGATAGTTTAAGTACATGAACATTTTTTGAACTGTGTGACCACTTACTAAAATTCACAAAGTTTTAATTTGTGAACACTTATTTGAATTTACATTTTAAAAAATATGAATAAGTGTGTGTGTGTGTGTTTGTTTGTTTGTTTGGGCGCGCGGTTACATGTCAACCATCGACTCACAACTAAGTGTGTGTGTGTGTGTATGCGCCCGCATTTGTTGGTGCCCTCAGTTGCAAGCCGATCATCCACTCGCAACTAGGGGTGTGTGTATTTGTCAAGGGTCTCTAGTTGCATGCCAACCATCGACTTACAACTAGGGTGTGTGTGTGTGTGTGTTGTCGGTGCCCTCAGTTGCAGGTCGAGCATCGACTCGCAACTAAGGGTGCTTTTGTGTGTTTGTCTAGAGTCCTCGGTTGCATGTCGATCATCGACTCGTGACTAGGGGTGTGTGTTTATTGAGGGTCCCCAGTTGCAAGCGGACCATCGACTCGCAACTAGAGGTGTATGTGTTTGCCGACGGTCCACAGCTGCATGTCCACCATCGACTCGCAACTAAGAGTGTGTGTGTGTGTGTGTGTGTGTGTGTGTGTGTGTGTGTGTGTGTGTGTGTGTGTTTGTTTGTAGAGGATCCCCAGCTGCATGTCGACCATCTACTCGCAACTAATGGTGTGTGTGTTTTGTTGTGGCCCCCAGTTGCAAGCGACCATCAACTCGCAACTAGGGGTGTGTGTATTTATCCTGGCCCCCAATCGCAAGCCGACAGTCGACTCGCAACTAGGGGTGTGTGTGGGTTTGTCGAGGGTCCTCAGTTGCAAGTCGACCATCGACTCGCAACTAGGGGTGTGTGTGTTTGTCCGGGCCCCCAGTTGCAAGCGACCAGCAACTCGCAACTAGGGGTGTGTATATTTATCCTGGCCCCCAGTTGCAAGCCGACAGTCGACTCGCAACTAGGGGTGTGTGTGGGTTTGTCGAGGGTCCCCAGTTGCAAGTCGACCATCGACTCGCAACTAGGGGTGTGTGTGTTTGTCCGGGCCCCCAGTTGCAAGACGACAGTCGACTCGCAACAAGGTGTGTGTGTGTGTGTGTGTGTTTGTTTGTCGGGGCGCCTAGTTGCAAGTCGACCATCCATCTCGCAACTAGGATGTGTGTGTGTGTGTGTGTGTGTGTGTGTGTGTGTGTGTGTGTGTGTGTGTGTGTGTGTGTGTGTGTGTGTGTGTGTGCATGTGTTGTGTGTTTGTCACGGCCCAGTTGCAAGCCGACAATCGACTCGCAACAAGGTGTATGTTTGTTTGTCGGGGCCCCCAGTTGCAAGCCGACCATCCAACTTGCAACTAGGGTGTGTGTGTGTGTGTTTTGTCACGACCCCAGTTGCAAGCCGACCTTTGACTCGCAACTAGGTGTATTTGCGTGTTTGTTTGTTTGGGCCCGCGGTTACATGTCAACCATCGACTCACAACTAAGTGTGTGTGTGTGTGTGCGCGCGCGCGTTTGTTGGTGCCCTCAGTTGCAAGCCGATCATCCACTCGCAACTAGGGGTGTGTGTGTATTTGTCAAGGGTCTCTAGTTGCATGCCAACTATCGACTTACAACTAGGGTGTGTGTGTGTGTGTTGTCGGTGCCCCAGCTGCAGGTCGAGCATTGACTCGCAAGTAAGGGTGCTTTTGTGTGTTTGTCTAGAGTCCTCAGTTGCATGTCGATCATCGACTCGCGACTAGGGGTGTGTGTTTATTGAGGGGCCCCAGTTGCAAGCCGACCATCGACTCGCAACTGAGCTCGTAGTTTTGTAGTTGTCCCAGTTGCATGTCCATCCTCGGGTCACAAATGAGCTCGTAGTTGTCCTAGTTGCAAGTCCACCCCTGTATCCTACTGAGGACGTGTTTTTTCATCTCAGTTGCAAGTTCACGCTCGACTCGCAACTGGTCTTGGTTTTTGTTGTTGTGCCAGTTGCAAGTTCACCCTCGACACGCAAATGGTATCGTATTTTTGTGTAGTTGTCCGAGTTGCAAGTCCACCCTTGACTCACAACTAGGATCGTAGTGTGTTTCATCCTAATTGCAACTCCACCCTTGACTTGCAGCTCGACCTACACATATATTAAATGCGCAACGAACAATGTTTTAATACTCTGTGATTTTTTTTCAAAATAATGTTGTAAAATTTTAAACGCATGGTGAACATCTTTTTGAAACAAGTGATGAGCAATTAATTTGTGAGCTTTTTTCAGTTTCACGGACATTTGAAGTTTCATGACTTTTTTAAAATTTACAAATGCTTTTATTTTTTTTCAAAAATATTTTTGTTGTAATTAAATACTAACATTTTTATGCGGAGAATTTACTAACATTTCGTTGTTTAGCACTTTTTTCCCCATTTAATTTGATTTGTTTTCTGTGTGAGGTGTTGTAGAAATAGGCCTTACTATATCTCTCTTTTTCGTGGGAGATGTTGACAACCAAAATGAGAAAAGCTAGACCTATCTAGGTACAATCACAAAAGAAAAAGGAAAGGGACACTGCTCACTGTAGTAATGCCTAACAAGTAAGCAGAAAAAAAATAGCTGGACAACGACACATGCATGCAGTAGCAGTACAAGGCACGCACAAAATGCCACAGTGCGCGAAGACAAATCGCAGCTTGCTGCGCCCCGCCACAGGAAGGTCGCGGTGCGGCGTCACGATGTAAAATTTCCCGACAAACAAACAATATAAGAGATTGTTTAGTTATTAGTCAACAGAAGGTAATGTTATGTTAGATGTGAGATATTATCTCACATCTAGATGATATATAGTCAGACCCAAAACAGGAGGTCTCAGCTTACCTAGGCTCTTCTTTTTCTCAAAAAAAATAATATATACCTAGGCTCTTCTGCCATATTGTACGCTGACATTTGTGACCCAACTCTACTGGAAACTTATGCTTGCAGCCTTGCAGGGAAGCTCTGTGCTTGGCCGATGATCTAGATTTGGACAATATTTGTCTTGCTTCTGATTGCCTCGGAATGATTTAGGATATTCATCCAGAGGGATCACATGGTGCAATTATCGCGGAAAGTCAAGGGACGGATGATGAAGTTTCAGTCATGTAGATTCATCCATGAGAGTCGGAATCATAATTTTGAAGCTCATAATTTCGCTCAATATGCTTGTACTCTAGAAATAGGCCGTCACATTTGGTTAAGCATTTCTTATGACCTAATTATTTTACTGTTGAACATTACCGAAGTTTATGTAAAGTTAGCAAGATTTATCAAAAGCAAAAAACCAAACAGGAGGTCCTCAGGGAGGCCTTGGTGTAAACGACGGCGCACGTGCCAGCGTTCGCCATCGATCTCGGCGATCACGATGGGCACAAGATGGAGATGTCGGCGAGCAGGCCGTTGAGGAGCGGTACGTACGTACATGCATACAAGTACTAGTAGGCTTGCTTTAGTACACAAGCCACGGTAATAGAAGCTCGCTGCTGCATGTCACGTCGGCGGTGTGCAGGGATGCCGCCGGCGTCGTTGACTTTGGACTACCTCAAGTTGAGCGCTCGTCCTTGACTAGCTAGCGAGCTTCTTCTCGGACAATGTATGGAAGAGCATCTACAACCGGACTCTCCAAATTAATCAGGTGAGTACAGAACCACTAACCAGACAAGAAAAAGAAGAAAAAAGTTGATCCAACTGTACCCCTCAAAACCTCCTTAGTCGGGGCTGTCCAGAACTCATCTACTCAACCCACATACAGAGGCAACATGAGAAGTGCCCGATCGTGTCCCATAAGTGGTCATGCGTCAGTTACATAGGATTTGGCCACGCGACGGACAATCATTTTTCTCATATTATTTCTACTCTTTCTCTCTCTTTCCATTCCAACCAATCACACTACTAGGGAAAACCTTATACACAGCATCCTAGCAGTAGCGCTGGACAAAATCGTGCGCTACTGCTACTTAGTAGTAGCGCGTGTAAATAAACCGCGCTACTGCTAAGATTTTAGCAGTAGCGTGTACTAGCAAAACTCGCTGCTGCTATGTTTGAACGGGGCGTAGATGACTAGCCCCACTTAGCAGTAGCGCGTATCCGTACCCAGCGCTACTATTATGCTCCGTAGCAGTAGCGTTTTTCACGAACCCGCGCTACTACTAACCTTACCTTATCCTCCCGACGCGGCCGACCCTCTCACTCACTCTCGCCCGCGCCGATACCCGTCGTCCGCCGCCGCCGTCGTCCACCGAGGTACTCCCTCCGTCCCTCCTCCCCTCCCTCCTCCTCCCACCTCCTCCGGCCGCCCCCTCCTCTCTCCTCCTTCGGACGCCCCTCGTCCCTCCTCCCTCCTCCGACGGCAGCTCTCCTCCCACCGCCCCCTCCCTCCTCCTCCCCCGGCCGCCCCTCCCTCCTCTCTCCTCCCTCCCCTCCTCCCTCCCTTCTCCTCCCTCCTCCGATCCCACCGGCCTCCTCCCCCTCCTCCCCCTCCCTCCTCTGATCCCACCGGCCTCCTCCCCCTCCTCCTCTCTCCTCCCTCCTCCTCCTCCCTCCTCCTACCCCCTCCTCCCTCCATATCTATTTTTTCTATTTTTTACTGTAGTGTTTTTTACTATTGTATAATGTAGTTATTTTTTACTGTTTTTAGTAAGTGTTTAATAGAATTAGTAAGAAAATTAATAAAACTAGTTGAAACGGTACGCAACGACGACAAGTGTTTTTTTATTAATTAAGCATGACTTCAACTATTTTAACGTGTAATTTTTATATTTTACAATTCGACTAGCTTATCCATGCCATGCAAGACGCTATGTATTGGAGAGGATGGATTTTGAAGACCATGAAAGTTTCGTAACAAAGTAAATTCACCTAAGGACCCATCATGATATGGATTTTGAAGTAAATCTGTACAATTCTCAGAGCATAACCCATTTTGTTTGCACAAATTGGGAAGCACTTTGCAAGATATATGATTTTTATGAGGATATGCTTGTCACCATGGATCTTGGTGATCCTGACATCGACCAAGATAATATGGACATTTGGGTCCTTGTTGATACGCTTCCAATTCTACCGCTATGTGAGTTTCTCAAACATAGTTATTAACTAATTTATATTGTTTATTTCAAAATAGTTGACAGCTTATTTCCATTTACAGCTTATTTTCATTCTTCAAACAATGTGCGGAAGATGGTAGACAGAACCTACTACACCGATGGCTCAGAATTAACTTATCAGGAGAAAAATTATATGATCGCATTTTGTATTGATCTTGAGAATTAAAATATCTATTATCAAACTTCTCCACATTATGGTCAATACGTGCCACTAGTGCACGTGTTGAACTACAGTAACATCCATGGAGATGCCATGGTAAGATTTTTTACTATTACGACATCCGTGCATCTTTTGCATAAATTCTTCTAAAACTGAACTACATTGCTAACTACGAAGTTATTACTATGTTTTTCAACAGAAAATCCCGAAGGATTGTGTGCCTCATCTGATGTTTCAGAATGGTCGCCTTGATGTTTTGAACATACAGCCATGTCATCCTACGAATCACACATGTCCATATCGGATTTCTAAAATCGGTGAAGACATGATAATCAAAGAATGGAAAAAATGTGTGGTCAGTCGTAGGGAGCTACTTGGAAGCAACATTGTGTGAAAGGCAAAAATTGGAGACAGGATAATCCCCATTCTCCATCATGGAGAGTCAGGGCCTATCTTGTTTTATACTATTTTACCTAAGAGAATGTAGTAGGTCCTATGAGAGAGAAGTAGGTCCTAGGTACAATGTTTATTATGTGGTACAATGTGTAAGAGTTGATGATGAGGAGGAGGAGTTGTGATTATGACTAGTGACCAACTTGTTATGTGATGTCTCATTGATGAAAATGATGATCATGAGGAGGTGTTATTGTTGGAAATATGCCCTAGAGGCAATAATAAATGGTTATTATTATATTTCTTTGTTCATGATAATTGTCTATTGTTCATGCTATAATTGTATTATCCGAAAATCGTAATACATGTGTGAATACATAGACCACAACGTGTCCCTAGTAAGCCTCTAGTTGACTAGCTCGTTGATCAACAGATAGTCACGGTTTCCTGACTATGGACATTGGATGTCATTGATAACGGGATCACATCATTAGGAGAATGATGTGATGGACAAGACCCAATCCTAAGCATAGCATAAAAGATCGTGTAGTTTCGTTTGCTAGAGCTTTTCCAATGTCAGGTATCTATTCCTTAGACCATGAGATCGTGCAACTCCCGGATACCGTAGGAGTGCTTTGGGTGTGCCAAACGTCACAACGTAACTGGGTGACTATAAAGGTACACTGCGGGTATCTCCGAAAGTGTCTGTTGGGTTGGCACGGATCGAGACTGGGATTTGTCACTCCGTGTGACGGAGAGGTATCTCTGGGCCCACTCGGTAATGCATCATCATAATGAGCTCAATGTGACTAAGGCGTTAGTCACGGGATCATGCATTGCGGTACGAGTAAAGGGACTTGCCGGTAACGAGATTGAACAAGGTATTGGGATACCGACGATCGAATCTCGGGCAAGTAACATACCGATTGACAAAGGGAATTGTATACGGGATTGATTGAATCTTCGACATCGTGGTTCATCCGATGAGATCATTGTGGAACATGTGGGAGCCAACATGGGTATCCAGATCCCGCTGTTGGTTATTGACCGGAGAGGCGTCTCGGTCATGTCTGCATGTCTCCCGAACCCGTAGGGTCTACACACTTAAGGTTCGGTGACGCTAGGGTTGTAGAGATATGTGTATGCGGAAACCCAAAAGTTGTTCGGAGTCCCGGATGAGATCCCGGACGTCACGAGGAGTTCCGGAATGGTCCGGAGGTGAAGAATTATATATAGGAAGTCAAGTTTCGGCCACCGGGAAAGTTTCGGGGGTTACCGGTATTGTACCGGGACCACCGGAAGGGTCCCGGGGGTCCACCGGGTGGGGCCACCTATCCCGGAGGGCCCCGTGGGCTGAAGTGGGAAGGGAACCAGCCCCTAGTGGGCTGGGAGCCCCCCCATGGGCCTCCCCCCTGTGCCTAGGGTTGGAAACCCTAGGGTGGGGGGGCGCCCCACTTGCCTTGGGGGGCAAGCCACCCCCCTTGGCCGCCCCCCCCCCCTCCAGATGGATCTTGGCCGGCGGCCCCCCTCCCAGGGGGCCTATATAAAGGGGGGAGGGAGGGCAGCAACTTTACAGCCTTGGGCGCCTCCCTCCTCCCCTGCTACACCTCTCCCTCTCGCAGACGCTCGGCGAAGCCCTGCCGAGATCCCGCTACATCCACCACCACGCCGTCGTGCTGCTGGATCTCCATCAACCTCTCCTCCCCCCTTGCTGGATCAAGAAGGAGGAGACGTCGCTGCACCGTACGTGTGTTGAACGCGGAGGTGCCGTCCGTTCGGCACTCGGTCATCGGTGATTTGAATCACGGCGAGTACGACTCTGTCATCCACGTTCATTGGAACGCTTCCGCTCGCGATCTACAAGGGTATATAGATGCGCTCCTTTCCCCTCGTTGCTATTATACTCCATAGATGCATCTTGGTGAGCGTAGGAAAATTTTAAAATTATGTTACGATTCCCAACAGTTATATGACAATGATGTATTATGATGATAAGTTGTTAATGATATGATGATGATGATGATATTTATTATATCATTGGGTGAAACAACTGCGGATTAGTTTCAAGTGGATGTCCATCCACTTGAAACTAGTCCACGGTTCTTTCATCTAGTGATGTAATAACTCATTATGATGTAAAAACAATCTCTAAATTGCTGCTGTATGAAAACTTGTATAAAGGTGTATGAATACAACATGAAATAAAAAAGAAATATAATATGGGATAATAGTAGTAGCGTGGGCTGCGAGAAGCGCTACTAGTAATTACCAGTAGTGCCCTTTCCAGGAAGCGCTACTACTAAGTGGATATAGCAGTAGCGTGGGTTAATCCACGCTACTGCTAATCTTTAGCTGTAGCACCGTACTAGTAGCACTGCCACCCGCGCTACTGGTTGGCCTAAAACCCGCGCTACTGCTAGGCTTTTCCCTAGTAGTGTCACATGCATGTGACTGGACGTATAGGAAAAAAAGGGACATGGCTACATGCATGACAAATAGAGACTTAAAATGAAGACACCCAGACACTGGCCAGGTGCGTCCGTGGACGTTTGAGGTGCGTTTGTCCAGTCCGAAGTATATGTATGCGTCTCGGTCGTGAATCAATAGATTGATCGCACGACGTAAGCAACGTTTGGCCACCTTAACTCATTCGGGTCTCGTATGTTGCTTGGTTCGGCGAGGGGAAAATTGGCATCAAATTTCAGGCGATTCGTCGTCCCTGGAAGATGTAGGATGCCATAAATGTTCGAAATAAGGCAGACCGGCCCTCAAAAGGTGAGGACCTCACATGTGCCTCCTCCCCTCTTTTTCCGCGATATCCCGTCGTATTATGGCTCGTCCCCTCTTTTTCCCGTCTAGCATTGTGCCTCCTCATTCTCGTCCCCGTCTAGCACTGTGCCTCCTCCCCGCTTTTTCATGATATCCCATCGTGTTGTGGCTCGGGTGGCTCTCTCCGGCGGCTGCGCCCGGTTTGGCGGACGTTGCGGTGTCCTTGGAAGTCATCCTTGTCGCGGCACCGCGTTGCCCTCACCCCCCCTCCAGCGAGATCCCATCTTGGTGCAGGGCAGGGGGGCCTCTCCGCTGATGTGCCACGACCCGTGTTGCTGCCGCGTGCCTTGGCGCCGGTCCCCTGGCACATTCATGCACGCGCAGCCCAGCCATGCTTCTCGTGCTACTGCTACTAGGCGGGCATGTGGACACGTGGGTTGCGGTCACGCCAGCTAGGGCTTTCGAGCCTGCTTCGTGTAGTGAGTCTCCTCGTCTCTGGGGGTTCCTCCCTTCGAGCTACGGTGGCGGCTCCGGTGTGGCAGCATGTCGAGGCAATGGTGGTTGATCAGCCGTCTTTGATCTACCCATCAGCGAGTTCCGGGCTTCTCCTTCCAAGGAAAACAAAGATTTACGTATATGGCGCTCTTTCAACACCTTGATTGGGGAGGGGCCGGTCAGGTGCACCCAGAATATCAGCATAACCAGATTCACCGGGGTACTGCGAAGCTCTATTTTTGTTGACATCTTGGACATGTCTGCACCAAGATTTTCAAGGGATCAACATATGTGGAGAATGTCATTGCGTGATTGGAGGACCTGCAAGTGATAAAAGGCGGGATCTTGGAAGCAATGAAGATTTTAATTCACACGCAGTTTTTCAGACTTGGCTTCCAGGATATGTTCCCGTCCAGATCGGGCACAAGTTCCTGTGAGCCTGGTGGTACGTGACTTGTAGTAGTAACCTTTGCAAGTGGGGGCGGCAGCATTGGATGACTTCTTTGTTGGTGGCGCTCCTTTCAGTATCGAGTCGTGATTTCCAGGGTGGAAACCCAAGGTCTAGCCTTTATTGGTTGTGCTTGGCAGTGGCCATGTTGAAGGCATTGTTCTGGTATCGCGGCCTTTCTCCAGGGTGAAAACCTATGATCTTTGATCGGGCAACGACACAGCTTATGCATTGTTTCCTTCCTGTAGGCGTTGCTTTTGGAGAACTTTTTTGTATTCCGGGTGTTGTCTTTGGTGGTGGTTAGAGTGCTGCTATTGCCGGTGATTGATCATCGTGGCAAGGTCTTTTTTTTCTTTTCTTTATTTTTTTTCATTGTCATTTTTGGCAGTGTGCATTCTGGATGTTTTTGAACATCTTGTTGGTGCAGCGACTGGTTGTAATTGATATCTACTTCATATTAATATGTTCCCCTTTTCAAAAAAATCATCTTAGCTAGGTAAGCTCCTCTGGTACTGCCTACTTACTGTCCCCACGTGGAGAAAATATACTCTGTTAACAAACAATCATCAAAAACAATTATCAAGCATCAAACTTCTCTTAGTATTCAACACACTCATAAGAAAGTTTTTTACTAGTCTGGGATACCTAACATATTAGGATTAATTTCCCAATTTAAGAAAATTACCATGCTGTTTAAGACTCTCAAAATAATATAAGTGAAGCATGAGAGAATAATAGTTTCTATAAAACAAAACCACCGCCGTGCTCTAAAAGATATAAGCGAAGCACTAGAGCAAAAACTATATAGCTCAAAAGATATAAGTGAAGCGCCTAGAGTATTCTAATAAATTCCGAATCATGTGTGTCTCTCTCAAAAGGTGTTTACAACAAAGATGATTGTGGTAAACTAAAAAGCAAAGACTCAAATTATACAAGACGCTCCAAGCAAAACACATATCATGTGGTGAATAAAAATATAGCTCCAAGTAAAGTTACCGATGGAAGTAGACGAAAGAGGGGATGCCTTCCGGGGCATCCCCAAGCTTTGGCTTTTTGGTGTCCTTAGATTATATTGAGGTGCCATGGGCATCCCCAAGCTTAGGCTCTTGCCACTCCTTGTTCCATAATCCATCAAATCTTTTATCCAAAACTTGAAAACTTCACAACACAAAACTTAACAAAAATTCTCGTGAGCTCCGTTAGCGAAAGAAAACAAAACACCACCACAAGGTACTGTAATGAACTCATTCTTTATTTATATTGGTGTTAAACCTAATGTATTTCAACTTCTCTATGGTTTATAAATTATTTTATTAGCCATAGATTCATCAAAATAAGCAAACAACACACGAAAAACAGAATCTGTCAAAAACAGAACAGTTTGTAGTAATCTGTAACTAACACAAACTTCTGGAACTCAAAAGATTCAGCCAAAATAGGACGACCTATACAATTTGTTTATTGATGACCAGAAATTGGAATCAATATTTTATCACGTTCTGATGATTTTTAACAATTATTTTCGTGAGCAGAAAGTTTCTGGAATTTTCAGCAAGATCAAATAACTATCATCCAAGAAGATCCTATAGGTTTAACTTGGCACAAACACTAATTAAAACATAAAAACAAATCTAACCAGAGGCTAGATCACATATTTATTCCTAAACATAAGCAAAAAACAAAAAACAAAAAATAAAATTGGGTTGCCTCCCAACAAGCGCTATTGTTTAACGCCCCTAGCTAGGCATAATAGCAAGGATAGATCTAGGTATTGCCATCTTTGGTAGGCAATCCATAAGTGGCTCTCATAATAGATTCATAAGGTAATTTTATTTTCTTTATAGGGAAGTGTTCCATGTCTTTCCTTAATGGAAATTGGAATCTAATATTCCCTTCCTTCATATCAATAATTGCACCAATTGTTCTAAGGAACGGTCTACCAAGAATATTAGGACATGAAGGATTACAATCTATATCAAGAACAATAAAATCTACGGGCACATAATTCCTATTTGCAATAATAATAACATCATTAATTCTTCCATAGGTTTTTTAATGGTGGAATCCGCAAGGTGCAAGTTTAAAGAGCAATCATCAAATTCATGGAATCCTAGCAAATCACACAAAGTTTTTGGAATCGTGGAAACACTAGCACCCAAATCACACAAAGCATAAAACTCATGATCTTTAATTTTAATTTTAATAGTAGATTCCCACTCATCATAAAGTTTTCTAGGGATAGAAACTTCCAACTCAAGTTTTTCTTCATAAGATTGCATCAAAGCATCAACGATAAGTTTAGTAAAAGCTTTATGTTGACTATAAGCATGCGAAGAATTTAGCACGGATTGCAACAAGGAAATACAATCTATCGAAGAGCAATTATCATAATTAAATTCCTTGAAATCCAAAATAGTGGGTTCATTAATATTTAAAGTTTTAACTTCTTCAATCTTATTTTTAGCATCAAGATCTAAAGACTCCGAATTTTTGGAACGCCTTCTAGGTAAAGGTGGCTTATATTCAGTTCCATCATTACCAAGATTCATATTGCAAAACAAAGATTTAATAGGAGACACATCAATAACTTTTAGATCTTCATCTTTATTCTCATAGAAACTAGAAGAACACGCTTTCACAAAGCAATCTTTCTTAGCACGCATCCTAGCGGTTCTTTCTTTCCACTCGTCAATGGAAATTCTCATGGCTTTGAGAGACTCATTGATATCATGCTTAGGTGGAATAGATCTAAGTTTCAAAGAATCAACATCAAGAGAAATTCTATCAACGTTCCTAGCCAATTCATCAACTTTAAGCAATTTTTCTTCAAGCAAAGCA
The DNA here is from genome assembly GCF_018294505.1 of Triticum aestivum. Classification (NCBI taxonomy): domain Eukaryota; kingdom Viridiplantae; phylum Streptophyta; class Magnoliopsida; order Poales; family Poaceae; genus Triticum; species Triticum aestivum. The sequence continues at coordinate 560,682,913 of NC_057814.1, forward strand.
TTGAAATTCTTTTGTGAATTCGTAAAATCCCTAACACTAGTCTCAAATTCAGAGGGCATCTTATTAAAATTTCCATAAGAATTGTTGTAGGAATTACCATAATTATTAGAAGAATTACTAGGGTACGGCCTAGGATTAAGTTTCCTCTATACGCGTTGTTACCGAAATTATTCCTACCAACAAAATTCACATCCATAGATTCGTTATTATTCTCAATCAAAGTAGACAAAGGCATATCATTAGGATCAGAAGAAACACTTTTAGTAGCAAATAATTTCATAAGTTCATCCATCTTTCCACTCAAAACATTGATTTCTTCTACCGCATGCACCTTTTTATTAGTAGATCTTTCGGTGTGCCATTGAGAATAATTAACCATAATATTATCTATGAGTTTAGTAGATTCTCCTAAAGTGATTTCCATAAAAGTGCCTCCCGCGGCCGAATCTAAAAGATTTCTAGAAGCAAAATTCAATCCGGCATAAAAAATTTGTATAATCATCCACAAATTCAAACCATGTGTAGGGCAATTACGTATCATCAATTTCATCCTCTCCCAAGCTTGTGCAACATGTTCATGATCAAGTTGCTTAAAATTGATAATATCGTTTCTAAGAGAGATGATTTTAGCGGGAGGAAAATACTTAGCGATAAAAGCATCTTTGCACTTATTCCAAGAATCAATACTATTTTTAGTCAAAGACGAAAACCAAGCTTTAGCACGATCTCTAGGAGAAAAAGGAAATAGCTTCAATTTAACAATATCATTATCCACATATTTCTTCTTTTTCATATCACACAAATCAAGGAAGCTATTTAGATGGGTAGCGTCATCTTTACTAGGAAGGCCGGCAAATTGATCTTTCATGACAAGATTCAACGAAGCAGCATTAATTTCACAAGATTCAGTATCGGTAAGAGGAGCAATTGGCGTGCTAAGAAAATCATTGTTGTTGGTATTGGTAAAGTCACACAATTTAGTATTATCTTGAGCCATCGTGACAAGCAAGCAATCCAACACACGAGCAAACAAGAAGCAAGCGAAAAAGAGGCGAATGGAAAAGAGAGGGCGAATAAAAACGGCAAGGGTGAAGTGGGGGAGAGGAAAACGAGAGGCAAATGGCAAATAATGTAATGCGGGAGATAAGGGTTTGTGATGGGTACTTGGTATAGCTTGACTTTTGCGTAGACTCCCCGGCAACGGTGCCAGAAATCCTTCTTGCTACCTCTTGACGCGTTGGTTTTCCCTTGAAGAGGAAAGGGTGATGCAGTAAAGTAGCGTAAGTATTTCCCTCAGTTTTTGAGAACCAAGGTATCAATCCAGTAGGAGGCCACGCACGAGTCCCTCGCACCTACACAAACAAATAAATCCTCGCAACCAACGCAATAAAGGGGTTGTCAATCCCTTCACGGTCACTTACGAGTGTGAGATCTGATAGATATGATAAGATAATATTTTTGGTATTTTTATAATAAAGATGCAAAGTAAAAAATAAAAGGAAATAAACGGCGCCAGAAATAGCTTGTTGTCGGGAGATTAATATGATGGAAAATAGACCCGGGGGTCACATTGAGCTCATTATGATGATGCATTACCGAGTGGGCCCAGAGATACCTCTCCGTCATACGGAGTGACAAATCCCAGTCTCGATTCGTGCCAACCCAACAGACACTTTCGGAGATACCTGTAGTGCACCTTTATAGCCACCCAGTTACGTTGTGACGTTTGGCACACCCAAAGCACTCCTATGGTATCCGGGAGTTGCACAATCTCATGGTCTAAGGAAATGATACTTGACATTTGGAAAAGCTCTAGCAAACGAACTACACGATCTTGTGCTATGCTTAGGATTGGGTCTTGTCCATCACATCATTCTCCTAATGATGTGATCCCGTTATCAATGACATCCAATGTCCATAGTCAAGAAACCATGACTATCTGTTGATCAACGAGCTAGTCAACTAGAGGCTCACTAGGGACATGTTGTGGCCTATGTATTCACACATGTATTACGATTTCCGGATAACACAATTATAGCATGAACAATAGACAATTATCATGAACAAGGAAATATAATAATAACCATTTTATTATTGCCTCTAGGGCATATTTCCAACAGTCTCCCACTTGCACTAGAATCAATAATCTAGTTACATTGTGATGAATCGAACACCCATAGAGTTCTGGTGTTGATCATGTTTTGCTCTAGGGAGAGGTTTAGTCAACGGATCTGCTACATTCAGGTCCGTATGTACTTTACAAATATCTATGTCTCCATTTTGAACATTTTCACGAATGGAGTTGAAGCGACGCTTGATATGCCTGGTCTTCCTGTGAAACCTGGGCTCCTTGGCAAGGGCAATAGCTCCAGTGTTGTCAGAGAAGAGAGTCATCGGGCCCGACGCATTGGGAATAACTCCTAGGTCGGTAATGAACTCCTTCACCCAGATTGCTTCTTGTGCTGCCTCTGAGGCCGCCATGTATTCCGCTTCACATGTAGATCCCGCCACAACGCTTTGATTGCAACTGCACCAGCTTACTGCCCCACCATTCAAAATATACACGTATCCGGTTTGTGACTTAGAGTCATCCAGATCTGTGTCGAAACTAGCATCGACGTAACCCTTTACGACGAGCTCTTCGTCACCTCCATAAACGAGAAACATATCCTTAGTCCTCTTCAGGTACTTCAGGATATTCTTGACCGCTGTCCAGTGTTCCATGCCGGGATTACTTTGGTACCTTCCTACCAAACTTACGGCAAGGTTTACATCAGGTCTGGTACACAGCATGGCATACATAATAGACCCTATGGACGAGGCATAGGGGACGACACTCATCTTTTCTCTATCTTCTGCCGTGGTCGGGCATTGAGCCGTGCTCAATTGCACACCTTGCAATACAGGCAAGAACCCCTTCTTGGACTGATCCATATTGAACTTCTTCAATATCTTGTCAAGGTACGTACTTTGTGAAAGACCAATGAGGCGTCTTGATCTATCTCTATAGATCTTGATGCCTAATATATAAGCAGCTTCTCCAAGGTCCTTCATTGAAAAACACTTGTTCAAGTAGGCCTTTATGCTTCCCAAGAATTCTATATCATTTCCCATCAACAGTATGTCATCCACATATAATATGAGAAATGCTACAGAGCTCCCACTCACTTTCTTGTAAACACAGGCTTCTCCATAAGTCTGTGTAAACCCAAACGTTTTGATCATCTCATCAAATCGAATGTTCCAACTCCGAGATGCTTGCACCAGCCCATAGATGGAGCGCTGGAGCTTGCATACCTTGTTAGCATTCTTAGGATCGACAAAACCTTTCGGCTGCATCATATACAATTCTTCCTTAAGAAAGCCGTTAAGGAATGCCATTTTGACATCCATTTGCCATATCTCATAATCATAGTATGCGGCAATTGCTAACATGATTCGGACGGACTTCAGCTTCGCTACGGGTGAGAAAGTCTCATCGTAGTCAACTCCTTGAACTTGTCGATAACCCTTAGCGACAAGTCGAGCTTTATAGATGGTAACATTACCATCCGCGTCTGTCTTCTTCTTAAAGATCCATTTGTTTTCTATCGCTCGCCGATCATCGGGCAAGTCTGTCAAAGTCCACACTTTGTTTTCATACATGGATCCTATCTCGGATTGCATGGCTTCAAGCCATTTGTCAGAATATGGGCCCGCCATTGCTTCTTCATAGTTCGAAGGTTCACCGTTGTCTAACAACATGATTTCCAAGACAGGGTTGCCGTACTACTCTGGCGCGGAACATGTCCTTGTGGACCTACGAAGTTCAGTAGGAGCTTGATCCAAAGTACCTTGATCATCATCATCATTAACTTCGTCTCTAGTCGGTGCAGGCACCACAGGAACATTTTCCTGAGCTGCGCTACTTTCCGGTCCAAGAGGTAGTACTTCATCAAGTTCCACTTTCCTCCCACTTACTTCTTTCGAGAGAAACTCTTTCTCCAGAAAGGACCCGTTCTTGGCAACAAAGATCTTGCCTTCGGATCTGAGGTAGAAGGTATACCCAATGGTTTCCTTAGAGTATCCTATGAAGACACATTTTTCCGACTTGGGTTCGAGCTTTTCAGGTTGAAGTTTCTTGACATAAGCATCGCATCCCCAAACTTTTAGAAACGACAGCATAGGTTTCTTCCCAAACCATAATTCATACGGTGTCGTCTCAACGGATTTCGACGAAGCCCTATTTAAAGTGAATGCGGCAGTCTCTAAAGCATAGCCCCAAAATGAGAGCGGTAGATCGGTAAGAGACATCATAGATCACACCATATCCAATAGAGTGCGATTACGACGTTCGGACACACCATTTCGCTGAGGTGTTCCAGGCGGCGTGAGTTGTGAAACTATTCCACATTTCCTTAAGTGTGTGCCAAATTCGTGACTCAAATATTCCCCTCCACGATCTGATCGTAAGAACTTTATTTTTCTGTCACGTTGATTCTCAACCTCACTCTGAAATTCCTTGAACTTTTCAAAGGTCTCAGACTTGTGTTTCATTAGGTAGACATACCCATATCTACTCAAGTCATCAGTGAGAGTGAGAACATAACGATAGCCACCGCGAGCCTCAACACTCATTGGACCGCACACATCAGTATGTATGATTTCCAATAAGTTGGTTGCTCGCTCCATTGTTCCGGAGAACGGAGTCTTGGTCATCTTACCCATGAGGCATGGTTCGCACATGTCAAATGATTCGTAATCAAGAGACTCCAAAAGTCCATCTGCATGGAGCTTCTTCATGCGTTTGACACCAATGTGACCAAGACGGCAGTGCCACAAGTATGTGGGACTATCATTATCAACCTTACATCTTTTGGTATTCACACTATGAATATATGTAACACTACGTTCGAGATTCATTAAGAATAAACCATTAACCAGCGGGGCATGACCATAAAACATATCTCTCATATAAATAGAACAACCATTATTCTCGGATTTAAATGAGTAGCCATCTCGAATTAAACGAGATCCTGATACAATGTTCATGCTCAAAGCTGGCACTAAATAACAATTATTGAGGCTTAAAACTAATCCCGTAGGTAAATGTAGAGGTAGCGTGCCGACGGCGATCACATCGACCTTGGAACCATTCCCGACGCGCATCGTCACCTCGTCCTTTGCCAGTCTCCGTTTATTCCGCAGCTCCTGCTTTGAGTTACAAATATGAGCAACCGCACCGGTATCAAATACCCAGGAGCTACTACGAGTGATGGTAAGGTACACATCAATAACATGTATATCACATATATCTTTGGTGTTGCCGGCCTTCTTGTCCGCCAAGTACTTGGGGCAGTTCCGCTTCCAGTGACCACTTCCCTTGCAATAAAAGCACTTAGTCTCAGGCTTGGGTCCATTCTTTGGCTTCTTCCCGGCAACTGGCTTACCGGGCGCGGCAACTCCCTTGCCGTCCTTCTTGAAGTTCTTCTTACCCTTGCCTTTCTTGAACTTAGTGGTTTTATTCACCATCAACACTTGATGTTCCTTTTTGATCTCCACCTCCGCTGATTTCAGCATTGAATATACCTCAGGAATGGTCTTTTCCATCCCCTGCATATTGAAGTTCATCACAAAGCTCTTGTAGCTCGGTGGAAGCGACTGAAGGATTCTGTCAATGACCGCGTCATCCGGGAGATTAACTCCCAGCTGAGTCAAGCGGTTGTGTAACCCAGACATTTTGAGTATGTGCTCACTGACAGAACTATTTTCCTCCATCTTACAACTGAAGAACTTGTCGGAGACTTCATATCTCTCGACCCGGGCATGAGCTTGGAAAACCATTTTCAGCTCTTCGAACATCTCATATGCTCCGTGTTGCTCAAAACGCTTTAGGAGCCCCGGTTCTAAGCTGTAAAGCATGCCGCACTGAACGAGGGAGTAATCATCAGCACGCTGCTGCCAAGCGTTCATAACGTCTTGGTTCTCTGGGATGGGTGCGTCAGCTAGCGGTGCTTCTAGGACATAATCTTTCTTGGCAGCAATGAGGATGATCCTCAGGTTCCGGACCCAGTCCGTATAGTTGCTGCCATCATCTTTCAGTTTGGTTTTCTCTAGGAACGCGTTGAAGTTGAGGGCAACATTAGCGTGGGCCATTTGATCTACAAGATATATTGTAAAGATTTTAGACTAAGTTCATGATAATTAAGTTCATCTAATCAAATTATTCAATGAACTCCCACTCAGATAGACATCCCTCTAGTCATCTAAGTGAAACATGATCCGAGTCAACTAGGCCGTGTCCGATCATCACGTGAGACGGACTAGTCAACATCGGTGAACATCTTCATGTTGATCGTATCTTCTATACGACTCATGTTCGACCTTTCGGTCTCTTGTGTTCCGAGGCCATGTCTGTACATGCTAGGCTCGTCAAGTCAACCTAAGTGTTTTGCATGTGTAAATCTGTCTTACACCCGTTGTATCTGAACGTTAGAATCTATCACACCCGATCATCACGTGGTGCTTCGAAACAATGGACTTTCGCAATGGCGCACAGTTAGGGGGAACACTTTCTTGAAATTATTATAAGGGATCATCTTACTTACTACTGTCGTACTAAGCAAATAAGAAGCAAAATATGATAAACATCACATGCAATCAAATAGTGACATGATATGGCCAGTATCATATTGCTCCTTTGATCTCCATCTTCGGGGCTTCATGATCATCTTCGTCACCGGCATGACACCATGATCTCCATCATCGTGTCTTCATGAATTTGTCACGCCAACGATTACTTCTACTTCTATGGCTAACGCGTTTAGCAATAAAGTAAAGTAATTTACATGGCGTTATTCAATGACATGCAGGTCATACAAAAATAAAGACAACTCCTATGGCTCCTGCCAGTTGTCATACTCATCGACATGCAAGTCGTGATTCCTATTACAAGAACATGATTAATCTCACACATCACATATATTTCATTCATCACATCCTTTTGGCCATATCACATCACAAGGCATATGCTGCAAAAACAAGTTAGACATCCTCTAATTGTTGTTGCATGTTTTTACGTGGCTTCTATAGGTTTCTAGCAAGAACGTTTCTTACCTACGTAAAACCACAACGTGATATGCCAATTTCTATTTACCCTTCATAAGGACCCTTTTCATCGAATCCGATCTGACTAAAGTGGGAGAGACAGACACCCGCTAGCCACCTTATGCAACTAGTGCATGTCAGTCGGTGGAACCTGTCTCACGTAAGCATACGTGTAAGGTCGGTCCGGGCCGCTTCATCCCATGATGCCGCCGAATCAAGATAAGACTAGTAACGGCAAGTAAATTGACAATATCGACGCCCACAACTGCTTTGTGTTCTACTCGTGCATAGAAACTACGCATAAACCTGGCTCATGATGCCACTGTTGGAGATCGTTGCAGAAATTAAAAAAATTCTACGCATCACGAAGAACAATCTATGGAGTCTTCTAGCAACGAGAGGGAAAAGAGTGCATCTACATACCCTTGTAGATCGCGAGCGGAAGCGTTCAAGTGAACGGGGTTGATGGAGTCGTACTCGTCGTGATCCAAATCACCAATGACCGAGCGCCGAACGGACGGCACCTCCGCGTTCAACACACGTACGGTTGGGAAGACGTCTCCTCCTTCTTGATCCAGCAAGGGGAGGGAGAGGTTGATGGAAATCCAGCAGCACGACGGCGTGGTGGTGGAAGCAGCGGGGATCTCGGCAGGGCTTCTCCAAGCTCAGCGAGAGGGAGAGGTGTCACGGGAGGGAGAGGGAGGCGCCAGGGGCTTGGGGTGCTGCTCCCATGCGCCTCCCCACTATATATAGGGGTGGAGGGGGCTGGTTTCTTGCCCTCCAAGTCCATTGGGGCGTTGGCAAAGGTGGGGGAAAGAAATCCCATCATTTCCTTTAACGCCCACGATGCGGCTATATCTCCCACGTGTCGAGGCACGACTTAGAGGCATAACCGCATTGTGGTGTTGTCGCAAGAAGGGTCATCTTCACACAATCCCATGTAATGAACAAGAATGGGATAAAGAGTTGGCTTACAATCGCCATTTCACACAATACATAAATATAAATCATACATCATCCAAAATACACACATAGACCGACTGCGGTCAAGATCCAAATGAAAATAAGACAACCCCAAATGCTAGATCCCCGATCGTCCCAACTGGGCTCCACTACTGATCATCAGGAAAAGACACATAGTAACGACCACGTTCCTCATCGAACTCCCACTTGAGATCGATCCCATCATCTGCACTGGCATCGTCGGCACCTGCAACTGTTTTGGTAGAATCTGTGAGTCACGAGGACTCAGCAATCTCACACCCGCGAGATCAAGTCTATTTAAGCTTATAGGAAAGGATGGTGTAATGAGGTGGAGCTGCAGCAGGCAATAAGCATATATGGTGGCTAACTTACGCAAAAGAGAGCGAGAAGAGAAGCAACGGAGCGGTCGTCATCTAGCAATGACCAAGAAGTGATCCTAAACTCCTACTTACGTCATTCATAACTCAAACCGTGTTCACTTCCCGGACTCCGCCGAGAAGAGACCATCACGGCTACACACACAGTTGATGTATTTTAATTGGGTCAAGTGACAAGTTCTCTACAACCGGACATTAACAAATTCCCATCTGCCTCATAACCGCGGGCATGGCTTTCGAAAGATAATACCCTGCAGGGGTGTCCCAACTTAGCCCATCATAAGCTCTCACGGTCAACGAAGGATAAACCTTCTCCCGGAAAGACCCGATCAGTCTCGGAATCCCGGTTTACAAGACATTTCGATAATGGTAAAACAAGACCAACAAAGCCGCCCGATGCGCCGACAAATCCCGATAGGAGCTGCACATATCTCGTTCTCAGGGCACACCGGATAAGTCAAGCTATGAGTAAAACCAGACCTCGAGTTTCCCCGAGGTGGCCCCACAGGCTGCTCGGTTCGGACCAACACTCGAAGGAGCACTGGCCCGGGGTGGGGTTAAAATAAAGATGACCCTCGGGCTCGCGAAAACCCGGGGGAAAAGGCTTAGGTGGCAAATGGTAAAACCAAGGTTGGGCCTTGCTGGAGGAGTTTTATTCAAGGCGAACTGTCAAGGGGTCCCATAAATCACCCAACCGCGTAAGGAACGCAAACTCAAGGAACATAATCCCGGTATACAGAAACTAGGGCGGCAAGAGTGGAACAAAACATCAGGCATAAGGCCGAGCCTTCCACCCTTTACCAAGTATATAGATGCATTAATTAAATAAGAGATATTGTGATATCCCAACATATCCATGTTCCAACATGGAACCAACTTCAACTTCACCTGCAACTAGCAACGCTATAAGAAGGGCTGAGCAAAAGCGGTAACTTAGCCAAACAACGGTTTGCTAGGAAAGGATGGTTAGAGGCTGACATGGCAGTATGGGAGGCATGATATAGCAAATTATAGGTAGCGCAGCATGGCAATAGAGCGAACAACTAGCAAAGCAAATATAGAAGTGATTTCGAGGGGTGGTCATCTTGCCTGCAAGGTTCTCAGAGTTGTCGAAAGCTTGATCCTCGTAAGCATACTCAACAGGTTCCTCGTTCACGAACTCGTCTCCCGGCTCTACCCAAGACAAGAACACAAGCAACGGAACCACAATCAATCACGAGAAATGCACAAGCAACATGATGCAAAACATGTATGATATGCGAGATATGATATGCGATGCATATGCATGCTCCGGAAGGAAAATGATGAACAAGGCAGTAACTTGGCAAACCAAGCATGCCACTGGAAAGATGAGATGATTTCGGTCGAAATCGATATAAAGATCACCGGAAACGGATGCACGGTTTGCAAATGGCAAGCAAAACAAGAATAACACGAATCTGCGATTAACAGCATGATAGCACTTAGAATGCAACAAGTAACAAAGTTACAGCACTCCAACATAGCAACAAAGTATATGACAGTAATCTACAGGAGATGCTTGACAAAAATAAACACTGAGCTACGGCTAGTTCACAACATATCAAGCTCAAACAAGCATGACAAAAGTGCAAAAGATAACAGGTTCACAGACTTAGTGAAATTACTGGACATGGCAGAAAACAGCATCAGGTAGCAATGTTTAGAGCACGAAATCAACATGCTACAGGAACTTAAAATTGCAAAACAAGGCATGGCAGTATTCTACTAAATGCATATGACAAAAGTCCCTTACTGACCATAAGCCAAAAGGACCAGAAGATATGATGGCAAGCATGTAAACATAGCAAGTTTGGTTAACAGTTTTCAGACTTGGCAGAAAACAGAGCATGGCAGAAACAATAATATGAGGACATGTTGGTGAGCTTGATGCACTCACCACAAGGCAATGCATGACAAAACAAGCATACCTACAGCAAGATGGCATATTTATGAAGCTAACCATGGCAAGAACAAAATCATAGTATGTATGGATCAACTACAATAAGCTTGGCAAAAATGAATATCATGTTAAGAATCTGCCAGAAATATTTTATAGCAAAAGTAGAGCAAGATTGAGTCATGCTATGGCACTCCATAATTGCAAACAAGGGCAGGAATGAATGAATTACAATAATATCTACAAAACATCTTTACTGAACATCTTCAAAATATGCACGGATCTCTCTGTAGCATCAAGTTTACATGGCAACAAAATAACAGCAGACAAAGACTTGAGAGAATTCACAGTCCTTGAAATCAGAAACATTACGGGGCCTAGTTTGCATGCTTGTACTAGTCACCACAAAGATCACAAAAATACATGGCATACACCACTGGAAAGATAGCATGGCATACAACAAAACACATGTAGAGCTCATGCCCATAAGATGCACAGATTAAATGATACAAAAATGACAAATCTCCAAGTTCTGATAAGAACCAGCAGATAACAGCAACTAGCACTCTTGCACCAGAGATTTGGGCATCAAGATGGCCTATAATGAACATAGTGCAATTGAACAAAATGTAGAGCATCACGATACGAACAATTTGACATATTACACGTGCGAAACGGAGCTACAGGCAAAGAGTTATGCACTGTTGAACAGGGGCACATGCGGTGAAAATATCATGACTTGGGAAAAAAAAGGGTCGAGGAGAAAGTCAACGTCGGATCGAGCGAGAGGAGCTCGGGCTCGCCGGATCCTCGGCCGGAGGAAGAGGAGAAGGGCGCCGAGGCTCGGGGGAGAGGAGGAAGGAGGGCGGCGACGTCGTGGAGGACCGAAGGCGGCGGCGAGGCGGCGCCGGCCGGCGGGCGGCGGAGAGGCCGCGGCGGCGCGGGCGAGGACGGCGGGGTTGGCCGGCGGCGGGGCGGCGCGGCGCCGGCGCGGAGGCGGCGGGGCGAGGCGGAGGCCGGGCGGCGGCTCGGGGCCCGGTCGCGCGCGGGCGGGCCAGCCTCGGGCCCGGCGGGCCGCGGTGGCGCTGACGTGGCGTCCTGTGAGTGGGCGAGAGCGGCGGCGGGTTTGTCCGGCCGGCGGCGGACACGTCCGGCGCGGCGCGAGGAGCGGGTTAGGGTTTCGTCTACGTTCGTTTTTCGGGAGGGTCACATATAAATAGGTAGAGGGGGCTAAGAGAGTCCAAATGAGGTGCGGTTTTCACCCATACGATCGTGATCGAACGACCTACAGCATGGAAGAGAGTTTGGTGGGTTTTGGGCTGGTTTTGAGGGGGGTTTTGCTGGAACACACAGAATGTATCTGCGGTTACCCGGTTAACCGTTGGAGTACCAAACGACCTCCAAATGGAACGAAACTTGACCGGTGGCCTACCGGTGGTATACTAAGGCCACATGACAAGCCTCGGTCCATTCCGAGAATGTTTGACACCCGCTCACGAAAGAAAACAAAAGGGGTGCACCGGAGGAGATAGGAGCGCCGGATTGCAAAACGGACAACGGGGAAAATCCTCGGATGCATGAGACGAACACGTATGCAAATGCAATGCACATGATGACATGATATGAAATGCATGACATGAACAAGAAGCAAAACGAAAGACAAAACCCGACCACGGAGGGAATATTATAGCACATAGCCGAAAATGGCAAGAGTCAGAGTTACAAATATGGAAAGTTACATGCGAGGTGTTACATTTCCCTTCCCCACCGATTGTTATCCCCCTTTTTTAGGGATCTTGATCTTATCCCTTCGGGATATGATCTTATTCCTTCTAAGGTGGGATCTTGGTGCGCCTTGACCAGGGGTGTGGGGCCTTGCCCCCACTACCCACGTTCATGTGGGTCCCCCCATGCAGGTGGGCCCCACTTCGGAACCTTCTAGAACCTTCCCGGTACAATACCGAAAAATCCCGAACATTTTCCGGTGGCCAAAATAGGACTTCCCATATATAAATCTTTACCTCCGAACCATTCCGGAACTCCTCGTGACGTCCGGGATCTCATCCGGGACTCCGAACAACTTTCGGTTAACCGTATACTAATATCTCTACAACTCTAGCGTCACCGAACCTTAAGTGTGTAGACCCTACGGGTTCGGGAGACATGCAGACATGACCGAGATGACTCTCCGGTCAATAACCAACAGCGGTATCTGGATACCCATGTTGGCTCCCACATGTTCCACGATGATCTCATCGGATGAACCACGATGTCGAGGATTCAATCAATCCCGTATACAATTCCCTTTGTCAATCGGTACGTTACTTGCCCGAGATTCGATCGTCGGTATCCCAATACCTTGTTCAATCTCGTTACCGGCAAGTCACTTTACTCGTACCGTAATGCATGATCCCGTGACCAAACACTTGGTCACATTGAGCTCATTATGATGATGCATTACCGAGTGGGCCCAGAGATACCTCTCCGTCATACGGAGTGACAAATCCCAGTCTCGATTCGTGCCAACCCAACAGACACTTTCGGAGATACCTGTAGTGCACCTTTATAGCCACCCAGTTACGTTGTGACGTTTGGCACACCCAAAGCACTCCTATGGTATCCGGGAGTTGCACAATCTCATGGTCTAAGGAAATGATACTTGACATTTGGAAAAGCTCTAGCAAACGAACTACACGATCTTGTGCTATGCTTAGGATTGGGTCTTGTCCATCACATTATTCTCCTAATGATGTGATCCCGTTATCAATGACATCCAATGTTCATAGTCAGGAAACCATGACTATCTGTTGATCAACGAGCTAGTCAACTAGAGGCTCACTAGGGACATGTTGTGGTCTATGTATTCACACATGTATTACGATTTCCGGATAACACAATTATAGCATGAACAATAGACAATTATCATGAACAAGGAAATATAATAATAACCATTTTATTATTGCCTCTAGGGCATATTTCCAACACCACGAGGGTGGAGGGCGCGCCCAGGGGGGTAGTCGCGCCCCCCTACCTCGTGCCTTCCTGGTTGATGTCTTGACGTAGGGTCCAAGTCCTCTGGATCACGTTCGTTCCGAAAATCACGTTCCCGAAGGTTTCATTCCGTTTGGACTCTGTTTGATATTCTTTTTCTGCGAAACTCTGAAATAGGCAAAAACAACAATTCTGGGCTGGGCCTCCGGTTAATAGGTTAGTCCCAAAAATAATATAAAAGTGTATAACAAAGCCCATTAATCATCCAAAACAGAATATAATATAGCATGAAGCAATCAAAAATTATAGATACATTGGAGACGTATCAATTCTCGACATGTACTGTGTTAGTTCAGGGCAGCGTGTAAGTACCCCAAAATCCAGTATATTTTTTAGTCCTAATACCAGAGTAAATGACAGGGAGAGTGTTTGTGGAATGCTGGACATATTAACTGAAGCTCTGTCAGATAAGTATCTGGGTTTACCAACTATGGTTGGGGTTGACCGTAGTGACTGTTTTCAGCACCTAGTTGACAGAGTGTGCTAGAGACTGAAGGGATGGAAAGAAAAGACTTTATCAATGCAAGGTAAAGAGATTCTCCTGAAATCTGTGGTGCAGGCAATTCCATCCTATGCTATGTCTGTGTTTAAGTTACCGAAAGGGATAAATCAATCACTGATGAAATATCGGGTTTCTGGTGGGGCGATGGAGAGGAGAAAAGGAAAATGCATTGGTTTGCATGGTGGAAAATATGTGTCCCGAAGAAGAAGGGAGGCATGGGTTTTAGAGACCTTCACAGTTTTAACCTTGCTATGTTAGCAAAACAGTGTTGGCGACTTCTTCAAAATCCTAACTCTTTGTGTGCACGTGTTCTGAGTGCAAAATATTATCCTAATGGCGATATCCTCAAAGCTGGTCCAAAGAAAGGCTCATCTTTTACTTGGCAAAGTATTGTTGCTGTGATACAAACTTTCAAAAGGGGTTGCATCTGGCGAGTGGGCACTGGTTCCCAAATTAACATTTGGGAGGACCCTTGGATCCCTTCTAGCGAAACCAGGAAGCTTATTACCCCTAGAGTAGGAATTATAACAAAGGTGGAAGATATAATCGACCCCCACACGGGACAGTGGGATGAGGCACTATTGCATAGTGTGTTCTCACCAGTGGATGTGCACAGAATACTTCAAATCCCCCTCCATGTTGAAACATTGGAAGATTTTGTGGCGTGGCATTATACGAGATCTGGAACTTTCTCAGTTCGTTCGGCATACCATGTGGAGTTCGATCATCAGTTCGGACGTCATTACGCAAGCTTGAATAGCCCAGGGATGCTCAGTTGAATGCAGTTTGGAAAGAATTATGTCAACTTCGCCTTCCAGGGAAGATCAAACATTTTGGCTGGAAAGTATTAATTACCATGTTACGGTGTTCTCGCAGGCAGACATGTACCCTTGATCCCGCAATGCCCACTGTGCAAAATTGGTCTAGAGGATATCCAGCACTGTCTATTTACGTGTATCCGTGCATCTGAAGTGCGGACTGCTCTAGGACTGTCGGAGGTGATTGAACAAGCCGCTCGGCAAGACCGATCCGGCTATATCACCCTAGATATATTGATTCGGCTACGCACCGTGACACATACCATACCAACAGCCGAATTTATTTTGGTGGCCATGTGGTTCATTTGGTGGCAAAGAAGGCAACGTACAAGAGGGGAGACAGTACAGACACCGGATCAAACAGCTATTTTTATTCAAGTACTTGCCACAAATTTTGTTCGTGCTCATTCACCAAACCAGCCTATACGTAGGATTGATCATGTATGGAAGAAGCCAAGTGCGGGAGTTGTAAAAATCAATGTCGATGCATCATTTCATGAGGATAACTTCACAGGAGCGTGCGGAGCTGTTGCACTGAGATGACCATGGCAAATTTCTGAGGGCAGCAACTCATGTCCTACCACATGTGTCTAGTGCAGGTTCAGCTGAATTATTTGCTATTCGATGTGGTCTGTACCTAGCAGCGAAACTGGGTTGTATGAAGCTTATCATCGAGCCTGATAGTTTGACTGCGCTGGAGTCCATATCTGATCCTAATGCCTACATGGGAGTAGATGTCCCAATCATAGCAGAATGCTCCCTCATGTCAATGGATTATGCTTCTATCAGTTTTGATTATTGTACTAGAGAGGCAAACTTGATACCGGATGGTTTAGCAAAGCACTGTTTCAGCATTAGTAAATCAGAAGAGTGGGAGACCATCGTCCCTGACTTTATTCTCCACCATTATGTAAACGATCTTGCTGTTATTTGAGGAATAAAGTTATTACGCTCAAAAAAAAACACGAGGCGCTGGCGGATGGCGGCTTCCATCAACGTACTCCTCGACCGAGGTAATTAAACACGTTGACGATTCGTAGGCTATCGCTGCGCATGCGCCGCACACACACATTCAATTAGTTGATGTAATTAATCATCTAATTACCTTATGCAATTTCCTAGTAGATACTTTGGACTTCTCGGCTTCTCCCAGCAATAACTTCACCGGCCAGCTGCTACAATTACCCAACTTAAGTGAAGATTAACTCCAATCCTTTCACGCGCGTGAGTATATAAGAACCTCACGAGCTCCCTCTGATCTGCCATTTTCCATCTCCACTCTCCAGTAGTCCAGTCTATCTAAAGAGCTCGCCATGTCCAACACTGCAGCGTCTGCTGTCGCTTCTAGAAGCGGCGACGAGCCGTCGCTCACTGCGTCGGCTATCGTCGCCAAAGTCGTTGGGTCGCACATCCTCCGCATCGACGGCTACTCCTACACCAAGGAGCTCGGCACATCCATCACGTCCGAGATGTTTACCGTCGGGGGGCATCGTTGGTGTCTGAGATACTACCCTGACGGTAACGGCAAAAACTACTCAGACTGGATATCCGTCTTCCTTCGTCTTGATCACACTAATGTTAATGAGGTCAAAGCCAAATTCAGAATTAGCTTGCTCGACCAGGACGGTAATCCCGTGCCGTCTTACAGCCGTCAGAGCGGGACGTGCACCTTCTCCTTGAAACAAGGGGCTAATAATGCTGAGTGGGGCTACTTTGATTTCATCAAGAGGAGCAATCTGGAGGGGTCGGTTTACCTGAATGACGATGTTTTCAGTGTCAGGTGCGATGTCACCGTGGTAAACACCAAGGCCATCCCTGTCCCCGCAGTTCGCCGTAGCGTTTGAAGTCTGGGAGACCTTGGGCGAGGTCTTGTGCGATCGGATGAGCATGAAGGATGCAGCTGCCCTCTGTTCTCGTGGAGATGCTGTGCTAATGTTGCATCATCTCTTTCTATCTTTCATTTTCCATATTGTATTCCAGTACGCGGGCAATGTTAGCTTTAGCACATTTGTGCGCGTCTGTTTGGTCATCAAGTCTGTAACGAAATCATCATCGAACTACTAAGGTGTATTTCTTAGTTGTATCGCCTAAACCGTACCTTGCAGCTACTGGTGTCGTCGCGGTATTGCCACTTGAGCGTGAAGTCGGGTCTTGTAATTGCATTTTTCCAAGACTTCTATAATAAAATATATGCATGTGATGTAGGGATAGGGGTCGTGCTCATGCAAGAGCAACATCCGTTGGCTTATATCAGAAGAGTACTTTCGCCCAAGGACTAGATTTTGTTAGTACTAGATGATGCCCCGCATGTTGTTGCTGGACTATTTTGCAATATTTCTATGAGGTTTTGGTTATATATGGAAAATGAATATTTGAAATATTATTTTTTAACTAATATAAGAATTAAATGTAAATAGCATTATAGAATGGATTTTTCATGCATGCATGTCTGCATGTTGAGGTGGATTTTTATTATGGATAATTGCATGACGAGGTGGACCATTTCTCATGCATGTTGAATGATGAGGTGTCATGCTTTGCATGTTGAATGATGGGCGTGCCTTCGGCTGAAGCAAAACCGTGCCTCTCGCGGAAGAAAAAAAATAGAAAACGCGTTTTTTTTCGATTTCCAGAGGCACGGCGTTGCCTCTCGCAAAAGCACAATGGTGCCTCTTGCGGAAGAAAAAACACAAAAAACATGTTTTTTTCGTTTTTCAGAGGCACGGCCTTGCCTCTCGCAAAAGCACAACCGTGCCTCTCGCGGAAGGAGAAAAACACGTTGTTTTTTCTCGTTTCCGAGAGGCTTGCATCTGGCGAAAGTAAAACCGTGCCTCTCGCAGAAGGAAAAAACAGAAAACGCGTTTTTTTCGTTTTCAAGAGGCATGGTTGTGCCTCTCGCAAAAGCAAAACCGTGCCTCCTGTGTAAGCAAAAAAACGCGTGTTTCCAGGGGAAAAAATTGGAAGAAAAAAATTTGGTCCAAAAGCTAAAGAAGACCGGTGAAAAACCAAAAAGTCAAAATACCTGGAAAAAAACCTGTTTAAAAAGCCGAAAACGCATGCAAAAAAAAAATCCAGAGGGAGAGCCCAAAACATGACACTTGGCAGTGGCTGAGCCCCCAAGTGATCGTTGTGAGGCTCCCAAAGAGCCCTCGTTAACTAGTTGATCTTCATAATTACCCTTTTTGACATAAAAAGCAATCATGATCCTTTATCGGGCCAACCACTTTGCCCGATGTTTTTGTTTTTGTTTTGTTGTTCTCCTTTTGGCTTCCTTCGGGTTTTCCATGGTTTATTTAATTTCCTTCGTTCGTTTTAGTTTATTTCATTTATATTATTTGTGAACTTTTTAAAATTTGCAATTATTTTGAAATTAGAGGAAAGTTTAAAACAATTATGAAAAATTCTTGTAACTTTGTTATTTCAATAATATTTTTGAAATACACAATAGTTTGAAACAAATAATATTTTTTATTTGTGAACATTTTTATAATTCATGAACATTTTTGAAAATTCATGAACACTTATCCAATTTTTGAACATGCTTAAATTTGATGAAAATTTATTACTATTTCAAATAAGTATTTGTTAAAATCTATAAATAAAATCGAGCAGCCAGTTTTTTTCACGAAAACCTGCTGAAAAAACAAAAGGAAAGAAAATCGGGAGAGCTAAAGAGGAGCTCTGGAAGTGGGCCGGCGCAGAACACAAGCACTCTATTGCCTTGCGAGTTGCGACAGATAGGAGGGGAGGACTCCATGCTAGCACTGGCCACAAGAAAAAAAACAAGAAACAGAACACCCCTAAAAAAAGGGTAGTGCTACACGTCGGCCGGCGGATAGTGTGAAAATATCCGCCGCCTCGCTAACCATTGGATGGACACGCTAATTTTTGTTCGATGTGCCCACGTGAGCAACCGTCCTTTTGCAACAAGAGTGGTGTTGCAGTATTTCCTGCAACAGAGATCTTGTTGCAGAAAATTTTCGCAGTATTTTCTGCAACAAAGGTCTTGTTGTGGAAAATTTCCGCAACAGAGATAAAATTTCCGCAACAGAGGTCTTGTTGCATTGCAACAAAGATATTGTTGCAGAAGTTTTTCCCGAGGTCCCTTGTTGCAAAAAGCGTCTCCGGCTTGTGGACGTGTCCATCACCATTGCAATAAGACCCTTGCTGCAATAATATGGCCTTTGTTGCAAAAATCATCTCCGTTGACCGGAAGGTTGCCACCGTAGGTAATCTGCATCACCGTCGCCGCCGTCAACTCAACTGGAAGCCCATTAACCCCAAGCTCCCATCCCGAGCGCCGCAAACCTCCGCCGGCTGTTGAGTTGGCCGGCGAGCTTGCCGGAGCAGCAACCTTGCATCACAGTGACGGGATCACGCTCCATTGGCGAGGCAGCGAGCTCCACGCACACCTTATCCACTAATCCACCATGGATCTGTAGCAGTCCATTTGGTGAGGCAGCCAGCTCCACCCAGCCGTGTCTGCTCCGTAGAGCTCTGCTTCAGCCACCCAAGAACATCCTCCTCTTCTTTTTCCCATCCTACCTCCTTGATCTGGAGCAATCAAGTAGAGAGAGGGAGACCACACGGGCGGGGATGGGTGAGATATTTCTGGAAAGAGGGCGAGTGGTATGTGGGGTCTGTGGAGACACGTGCGGAGGCGGCGGACGCAAGCGACGAGATCCGTCAGTTGAAGGAAAGTGTTTTCCTAAAAAAACAAGAAACAGAACACACCATCTCACCGAGCGGGCAAAGCCGCGATGGACTGACAGACAGTAGCGAGCGAGCGACGAAGCTGCAGTTGCTGTCAGGCTCCGCGGCGCCCCGGCGGGCGAGATGAAGAACCCCTTCCGGCCAGGCGTCGTCCCCTTCTTACTCGCGCTCGTCCTGCTGCTAGCTTTCTGGTTACATCTGATCACTTCCCCCCTTCCGCTCGGCTTTCTGATGCCCAGTGTTTGGCCTTCACCTGCAGATTCCGTCCCCGGAGGCGGCCGAGCCCACAACACCGGGCACCCGGACGCGCAAAATCGGCCGCGGCGCCGCTTGCTCGGTGTTCTGGCTCTTCAGCCCCAAGCCTCGGAGCAAGTTCTGGACGGAATCGGTCATGCAGACAGCTCCGGCTCCTTCCTTCATTTTGGACTTCGATATCTCCCGAACGTTCGGGGAGAGGGTGCGCCAGATCGAACATAAACGTTCGGAGAGGAAAGGGGAGCGAACGAACGATTCTGTTCGGTACGATCCCTCTCTCTCCCGAACGACCTGAATTCCCTCTCCTCCAGCGGCCCAGACCAATGAAACCAGCCCAGAAACAACATGTCTTCAAGAATTAAAAAAACAAAAAGAATTACAAATGCTGTAGCCCCAAAACTGCTTTTGTCCCAAAAAAATAGAGAAAACACAAAAAGGCCTAAAAAATGCACTGGACCAAGCAAAACACTCCCTGACAAAAAAAATAGGAAAAAAAGTTGCCATGCTATAATGAACAAAACTACCATATAACCATGAAAAAAGGTATAGTACAGAAATTTTAATGATTTGCCATGTCATGATGTTCATGCACACTTCATGGACATATAGGATAGAACAAAAAAGATTTCTACAAAAAATGCCATTGGGCATGTATAAAAAAAATCTAAGCAATGTCATATCAATGGATAAAAAATTCTTAACTTTGCCATCTTTCTATACAAAAAAAGT
This sequence comes from Triticum aestivum, assembly GCF_018294505.1. Classification (NCBI taxonomy): domain Eukaryota; kingdom Viridiplantae; phylum Streptophyta; class Magnoliopsida; order Poales; family Poaceae; genus Triticum; species Triticum aestivum. The sequence goes on from NC_057814.1 coordinate 560,703,346, forward strand.
AACTACAATTTTCTTAGACACAACCAACAGAAAGTAAAAACAGGGACAGAAGTGCCCTGAAACAACTAAAAGTTTGTCATGTTATACTTGATGAATTTGCTGTAGAAAATATAAATAAATTTTCCCAGGTAAAAAACAACATATACACGAGAAAATGTCATGTTATTAAATGAGAAAACATGCAGATTTAAAAGTTTTTGGCATGGGCCATAGCAAATCTTTGATGGAAAATGATCTATACATCATGGAAACTTAGCTAAAAAAGGTTTACACTTGTAATTGTTTTTTGAGGTAAATACACCGCAAGTCATAGAACTTGCACGCAACAGTCAGTTTGGTGCATAAACTTGTAAAATACGTGTTTCTGGTCATCTAACTTGTCCCTCCGTTCATATATGGTGCTTTCTACGGTATTCAGCCGTATCATGTGCATACATGGCATGCCAATGTGGCAGGGGTCCATTGTCAGCGGTGGGTAACCCGCGTGCACTATTTTTTCTTCAAGAAGCACCCTTGCATTTTATATATTTACACAAAAAAATCCTCAAATAAAATGAAAAATGCTGAACGAACAGTGGGTTTCGAACAGAACACCTGCTACGATCCGCCACGCTTCGATAACCACTTGACCTACATATTGTTCACGCTTTTGGAGCACAATTAGCGTTATATAAGAAATACTGTACGGCCTTCAAAAAAAAGACAGTACAAGTTAAAATAGAAACCAAAACGAGAAAAAGGGAAGGCATCGGTTCGAACCTATGACCACATTTTTTTTAGAAGAACCTATGAACACATAAGCTCACCGCATGTGGGAGCACCAACCATCCGGCCACAATGAGTTAAAAAAAACATCTGCCACAATGACATTTAAATAGATAAACACAATTTATCTTATGCATTCTTCTTTCTTTTTTCTATTTACAATAAAATATAGTTCATAATGAATATACGTCAACTTCTTTCGGACAATCAACAGAATTCATTATAAATTCGAAAATCTAGATAAAAAATTTATATGTAAAAAATAATGTACATAAATTTTTCGGAGAAATAAACTAATTTTTAGTTTGAATTCAAATAATTTAAAAATTAAAAATATGGATAAAAGTTAATATAGTGCACAATGAATATACACATTTTCTGGGGACAAATCAGAAAAATCTTTGTTTGAAATCGAATAATTTGAAATTTGAAAATCTAGAGAAAAGGAAAAGTGGCTCAGAATGAATGTATGTTTTTTTTGGACAAATCGTCTAATTTTTGTTTGAATTTGAATAATCTATATAAAAGAAATACAGTTCTTAATCAATGTACGCAAATTTATTTCAAACAAATCAGTGGATATTTTGTTTGAATTCGAATAAATTTAAATTGGAAAATCTTGACAAAATAAAATATAGGTCCGTATGAATTTACGTAATTTTTTCCCAGAAAAAACAAATATATTTTTATTTGAATCCGAATATTTTAATTTAAAAAATCTAGATAAAAGAAAATGTAGTGCAGAAGGAATGTACGTAATTTTCTTTCGAACAAATCAGTGGAAATTTTGTTTGAATCTGAATCATTTTAAATTGGAAAATCTAGAGAAAAGAAAATATATTCAGAATGTGTACTTTTATCCAAGAGGTGATATACCTTAGTAGTCCAAATGAAACAGCAAGCACGATTAGTTGTGGTGGTTAGGTCGTTAGCGCCATTACAACAGTTCGCCGTTTCGAACTCGCTACGTCCCATTTTTTCCAGCCAAATATATTTACAGCGAATACTGACGGGTGGGACCCAGCGGACAACTATTGTTTGAGTGCTTTTGTACAAAGTAAAAAAATGAGGGTGTTTCGCAGAAAAAACATCACGTGCACTAGCCACGGACAATGGGCCCTTGCTACACTGGCATTGCCACGTAGGCAGCAAATACACCCACGTACGGGAAATGTGACCGTATTTGCACACCCGCGCAAGTTTAATGACCAGAAACACGTATTTTGCAAGTTCGTGCACCAAACTGACCGCCGCGCGCAAGTTGTAAGACTTCTAATGTATTTACCTCTTCTTTTTGCCATGTTGTTAAGTATGAATTTGTCATGGTACTTGGATTAAACTAGCCATGGTACATAAAATAATTTTGCCATGATCTATAAAATAATAAGTTTGCCATGTTAAAAAACATAAATAAAATATGGAAAATCTGCCATATAATATTTGCCATGTTTATATGGGCCATGGTAATATACATTTCAAGAAAAATGGTGGCAACTATTTGAAAGATGGCAAGCTTGCCATGATTTAAAAACTTTCAGAATTAGCCATGTTTTATAAATCATTTTTTCATGGCACTTTTCGAGTTGTATAAAACATGGCAAAAAATTAGACATGATGCTTGAGGTAAACTTGCAACATAAAATATATAAAGAGAAATGTCATTTATGTAAAAAAAAAATTATAGGAGTGATATGACAAAAGAATTTTTCCATGGTACTATACTTAAACTTGCCATGATCCATCAATTAATTTTTCCATGGTCCATATAGTAAGTTTGTCGTGTGAGAGAGATAAAAACTAACACACTTTTGAAGAAAATGGCCGCAAATTACTTAAAAGGATGGCAAGATTGCCATGTTGATGTTGTAGAAACTTTCAGAATTTTTGCCATGGCAAATTCACCGATATTGACATGACAAATATATCACATGGACTATGGCAGAACAAAATAAAATTTGCCATGTCATTAAAAATGAAATTGCCATGGCAAAAAAATAGAGTGAAATTTGCCATGACAAAAAAGAGTAAAAAATTTACCATGATGTGTGAATTGCCATGATCAATAAAAAATAATTTGCCATGGTAGAGAAATGAAAACGAATGTCGTGTTGAACTCAAATTTGCCACCTTCGACATTCTCAACAAAATTGCCATGTTCTACTCAACATCAACTCAAGGCAAGCAGCAAGTCCAGAATTTAAGTACACTAAATAGTATGGGAAATCTACTAAGTGTTGTTCCACAATTTGCCATGTTCTATACAAAAAAAGGCATGTTGTACTAAAAAATTGCCAGCTTCGACATTTTCTACAAAATTTCCATTTTCCCTTGGCAGCTAGCACATGTGCATCTAGAGATCTATGTCATGCATCAGCCTATATTAAAAAAAGAGAAAGTTGCCATGTCATTAAAAGTAAAATTGCCATGGCGAAAAACGAGTAAAACTTTCCCATGGCAAAAATAGAGCAAGAATTGCCATGTCAGTAAAATAAAATTGTCATAAAAAAAGAATAAAAATTGCCATGGCAAAAATAGAGTGAAATTTGCCATGGCAAAAATAGAGTAAAATTTGCCATGGAAAATAAAGTAAATTTTCCATGGAAAATGAAGTAATATTTCCTACGATGCTAAAAAAAGGCATCGACTAAATTGCCATGTCTAAAAATTCAAATTGCCATCATAAACAAAATATTGCCATGGAGCATAAACTAAATTTTCCATGGGCCGTAAACTAAATTTGCCGGCTGGGAAAACGCAGATTACTATACAGCCAAAGAAGTGTCTAGATTGTGCTACAAAATCTAGAATTATTTCCTACGAGCTCGCATCGCGAGTTGAAAAGCTCGAGTTCATCTGAATTTGAGCTACTAATATAACGTGAAATTGGTACAATTTTGTTTGGCGTGTGTGACATTGATTAGTACTGACAAACTGATCATGGCGATGTCGTTTAATGCGACCGAGAGTTGGTATGGGCAGAGAGGCATGGAGGCGACGAGGGGTAGGGGATTTACTGCTTCGATGTCGATTCTGGAGACGACGTGTTGCCGGCGCTTCTCGCGGCTGCTCGTCCGGTAGGCCATGGCGAGGTGTGCGGCGGCGAGCGCGAGCGACATGAGGAACATGGCCTCGACAGCGACGAGCTAGCCCCTAATGCTCTTGTTGAAGGTAAAGTTTTGCCATGGCATAATGAAGTAAATTTGACATGGCAAAATTGTGTTTTCTATACTTTGTTTTTACCATGGCAATAATATAGGTAATTTGCCATGGTTAGATAGTAAATTTGCTATGGTCCAAAAAAGGTGTATTTGGCATGAGCGGTTGGAGTAAAATTTGCCATATATGTTAGATTAATTTTGCCATGTATTTAAATGTAAATTTGCCATGGCAAATGAAGATAATATTTTGCCATGGCAAAATAAAGAAAAAATTGACATGGCAAAGTAGAGAAAAAATTGCCATGTATGTTAATATAAATTTGCCATGGCAATGTAGGTAAAGTTTTGCCATGGCAAAAATAAAGTAAATTTTAACATGACAAAATAGATAGTTAAAATTGCATGGCAAAATGTAGGTATATTTGCCATGACAATAAAGTAGAATGTGCATGCTGCAAATTAAGATTTGCCATACTTGATGAGCATTCAGTTGACTGAAACATGGTTACTGTTAATGCAGATGTGTATAGCATTCAGTTTGAGTGAAGAAAAGGCTAGCGAGAAGATACAGTAAGATTGTTGCCTGCGCTATCTCTTTTTTGTCTAGAAGATCTTGCCATCTGCTGAAAAATCATACCTCCAAAATTCACGCTGCAGGTGGGGGTGGGTCTAAGTGGGACTAATCATCCCATCCCACTTAAATTGCATTAGTGGACTCCCATTGGACAAGAAAAATATTAAGTGGGCTAGTTCTATTAGCCCGTTGGAAACCCACCGTAACCCACTTGTTACTTGAGCCTTGAGTGCCCAACCTAGAGTGGATAGAGCAAGCCACCCGAGGACTGCCCACCCGAGCTCTCCATGCGGCAGCGGCGCTCCACTTCGCCGCCGCACCTTCTGCCGGCTACACCTCGCACCACCGCCTCACACCTCGCCCCTCCTCTGCCAACTCCGACCTCGAGTCCTCGACGCCCAGTAAAGAGAATGTCCATGCCGAGATAGCCGGCAGGGAGGACAGCGCCTCACACCTTGCCCCTCCTCCGCCAACTCCGACCTCGAGTCCTCGCGCGGAGGTGCCGAGTTTTACAACAGCGATTTTTAGAAAGAGAAAATGAAGAAGAGTCCGATTTGAGGTCGCCGGCCGGGCGGCAGGGAGGAGTTGAGTGACGGCGGAGGTCCTTCAAGGCTTGGCTGGCGACGGGGGCAACGGGGAAGACAGATGGACGGGCGAGAAACGCAACGGCGTCAGGAGGTCCAGCACGCCGGCGGCGAGCCAGGTGATTTGGAGAAGCCTGATGGCGGCCGACGAGACGAACGCGAGAAGACGATCGATAGTACGGGGGATTTTGCTATGTCGATATATATAGAGAGAGAAGAGATGGGAGCGGCGTGCCTGGTCATCGATTCGTTTTCTTAATTGGGATGCCGGGTTCCCACTTAACCCCACCTAACTAACGTAATTTTTGGTGGGTTACCCAATCTTCCCCACCAATGTGTAGCGGGATCAGGTGGGTTGGGGTGGGATGCCCACGGGCAGTCCCACCTGCAGCCTGATCCAAAATGGACAATTGTTGTTGCCTCTCCACTCACGTCAATTCCAAGTCCAACCAGCGACGCTCAATGTTGTCGCTGCCTCGCCAGGCACCTCCAGCAGGCGCCGTTCACATCGGCCTACCCCTGAGCAGCAACACCCTTGCCCTCCAACGCTGCAGGCACCTCCGCCGTCGCTAACACCGGGCGCGCCATCCCGGACCTCGTCGGCCACCGCCGCCGCCTCGAGACCATCCCATGGTCAGCGTCCACCGCAACTCACCATAGACCTCGTCTCCATCCTTCTCCCTCGCCGCCGCTGACGTTGGGCGCGGTGCCACCGTGCCGGATCTCGTCAGCCACCACCACCGCATCGAGGACCGCCGCCAGGGACCTGCCGTGCTCCTCCCGCCAAGGACCGCCCGGCTGCGGAGCTCCTCGCCGCCGAAGCCGCTCCTCGTGGCCGCCGCCGGGCTGCGGAGCTCCTCGACGCGCGGTCGCCGCCGCAGGACCTACTGCTCCTTGTGGCCGCCGCCGAGCTGCGGAGCTCCTCGCCGCGCGGTCGCCGCCGATGCGCATGGCAGATGAGGGGGAGGGAGAGGTGAGAGCTATTGAGTGGGTGGAGTGGCTGTCTCGGGGCTGGCCTCGTTCGGGATGAATTCCTAAACGTCTGAACGCTTTCGCATGCTGACATGGAATAGAATTCAGCGCTGAGATTCATGCGTGGAAACTAACGGCAGCAAAGGCGTTCGGACCCAGATTCTAAAACACTATAGGTTCGGGAGTTATAGATTCCGTTCATTTTTATTTTATTTCTTTCCTGGCACTGCTTGTTCGTGGCTGTGTGGCCGTGGCTACCTATGTTATGTGTTTCTTGTTTCTTGCAGAGTTTGATGACTTGGAGGGCTCGAAGTCAATGGACTCCGGCGACAAGGGCTGCTGAACTTCACAAGAGCTGGTGGGTTCTTGTGTTGGCTGGCTCATCAGTTTTCTTGAATTTCATGTCTCAAATAAACCACATCAAAGCTTTGTCAGAAGCTTCTCTTTCAGTAGCTTCAGCATATCCCCTGCAATGATCGAAAAGCTCCTTTGGTGCACGGCGTCCAGTGGTAAGTTTATCGGCACCACTCATTTGCATGTGGATCATCATCCCGCATTTACGAACCAATGTATAATAACGTTGCATCTGTTTTACACCAGGCAGTATTCAACGCGTAAAGCAGCTAGTTTGGTCCTGGATTCATGAGTGGGGGTACGAGATGTTCCCCAAGCCAGCACCTTAATAGGCAGCAAACTGGAACTGGTTGCATTTTGTACCAAATGTCCGGTACAAGTCACGGGCCGGTCAGTGGTTGCCAACACGCTCGGTCCCACAGCTCCCCGCCGGAGCACATAATTTTCCTGCACAAACAAGACGTTCAATTAGTACAACTTATTTTAGTTGTTAGATAATCATTTTAACACTGTAGCTAATCACTTTGACACACGAACGAATCACTAGACGCCGTGCACTATTAAGAAGTACCCCCTGTACATGCATCCAGTGCTGATCCGGATTACGCAAGCTTGCACATGCATAGGAGGAATAATCTGTTTGTATTATTACCCAGCGCGGAAGCAAATTGCCCCAACACTCGCTAGTTTTGTCGCACTATAACCATTGGTTTAGACCAGTCAGCACCACAGCGCTCAAGTCATGGTTTGGGTAGTTATTATGGTTTCGGCATGGTCCACTATCTTTTGTTGGGATGTTTTTGCCGGGTTCAATTGTGGTGTACAGGCGTGAGAAGTTATTGTGTGTTAGGAGGGTTTGGCAGGTTGCACGTATGCTCGTGGGGTCATGATTGGTGAGTAGCCTAATTATGGTCTGATTGTATCGGTTTTAGCCCGGTTTTTCATAAATTAACCGGACAGTTCTTCTTCTTAATTAATCAATGAGGCAATTCTTTTGCCTCCGCTTTAAAAAAAAGTCATTTACTATCTTCTCCTCCCTCCTCGACCCTCACCTACCCAAAGAAGCTCACGGCCGTGCTGAAGAACAAACTATCCAGGATCCGACTCCCCCAACCGACCCCACAAGGTGCGTGATGCATATCACACCGGCGGGACGTAATTCATCCTTGACAAGTTTACGAATAGCAGGGCTGCTTCAAGCGCCCTAAAAAGTAATTGACGGTTTTCTCGATTGTGTTTCCAATTTCTTCAATCAGTGGCATTACAACCAACATGATTAGCACCTGTCATGATGGGCTTGACGCTCCATCATAGCATAAGCATATTTATATCTGATGTCTGATTTTAATTACCTTGTCGCAATACTAGAACGTAGAACCTCACAGTTTGAACCCAGACGTTGCTTTAGAGTTTGTATTAGAGACTGTAACACTATTTGCTTTACCCCGCAAAATAAATAAATAAATATTGACAGGTGCTAATCCTTTTTGACGGTATGCTAATCATCTTGACATGTGCTAATTATGGTTTTGCATTTTATTTTTCATTTCAGTTTTTTCGCGGCATCCACGCGAGCATTCATCTAGTCAGTCAGCAATGGTAATTTTTATTACCACGTTTTGTTTACACAGACTCTCACGGTTTTGCATTCACTACTAGGAAAAGGGCTATAGATGGAATGGCCACTAATGGCGCACCAGATATGTGGTGCGCCATTGCTATGTAGCAGTGGTGCACCATGTGCTGGTGCGCCATTAGTGTGAAATACACTAATGGCGCACCAGACATACGGTGCGCCATTAGTAACAAATTTTATTTTATTTTATTTTGCCAGACATAGTAATGGCGCACCAGGACATAGTGCGCCACTACAATATTTTTTTTATTTTTTTACTTTTTTGCAAAACAACTAATGGCGCACCTGGGGCAGTTGGTTGATACGTGGGACGCCACAGAGAAAGAATATTTCCCTATGAGAGCCGCACTGCTCACGACGGTGCACGACTATCTCGGTTTCGGATATCTCGCGGGGCAGGTGGTTTCGGAGAGAAAGAATATTTCCCTCCCCCGCTCCACCGGCCGCCGCCGCCGACCCCGGCCCGCACCCTCCCCCACTCCACCGTCGCCGACGACCCACCGCACCCTCCCCCGCTCCACCGGCCGTCGCCGACGACCCCCCGCACCCTCTCCCCCGCACCCTCCCCGGCCCGCTCCACCGTCACAAATGAATGCAACTAAATTTGCAAAAAAAAGCAAATTTGATTATATTTTCAAATAACAAATTTGATGATATTTTTTAAAAAATCATTACTGTTTTTATAAAAAAATATTACTGTTATGATTTAAACAAGTTTGAACATATTTAAACACAAATAAATATCAAACAGCATTTTAAATGCATAAAAACAAAAATTGGGGAGCCTAGGAATCAAACCCAGGACCTCCTAGTGGGTGTGCTACATGCTAACCAGTCGGGCTAGTGGGCGTGTTCTGATGGAGATAGGGTTAGGTGGAATATAACCTAACCAGTCGGGCTAGTAAGTAAAACAAAATTCTAATGGCGCACCAGGGGGAGGTGCGCCATTAGAATCGACGTACTTATGGCGCACCAGGGGGAGGTGCGCCATTAGAATCGCTTGTTCCCCTCGCACTGTCGCCTCCCTCCCTCCCTCGCTCGCCAGATCCCCCACTCCTCGACCCCAACCGTACGCTGCCGCCCCCTTGCTCCGCCCCCTCCGTCCGCCGCGCCTGCACGTCGTCCGCCGCTGTGGTCTTGCGCTGCCTCGACGCCGCCGCCCCGACCGCCGCCGGACTCCACCCCCGCCGCCCCCACCACTGCAGCTCCCTCGCGCCGCCGCCCCCGCGCCCGCCGCTCCTTCGCCGCCCCGCCCCAGCACGTACGTCCCCTCCCTCCCTTCCCCCATCCCCCTAGCTTCTCCTCCTTCTCCTCTCACCACCCGTGCCTTCTTCTGCTCGGAAGGTCAAGAAGGCGGCCAAGGATGCCAACGACATCACGGGCCCCTTCCTCCGGATCGCCGCCCGCAGCCTCCTCGACGCCGGCGTCCTCTAGGTGATTCCTCCTCTCTCCTCCCCTCCTTCCCCCTAGGTTTCTCTCCCCACCGGCGTCCTCTAGGTTTTTCACGATGTACACTCAAAACTAATGACTGAATCTCTGCTACTGAAAATCATACATTTCAGATATGACACTGTTTGGACATTTGTAAAATCCAGTGCTTGTGTATCTGCTGTTTGGATTAACAATTATGAATAGCACATCCTAGGACATGAACTAGAATTATGAACAGGACATCCTAGGAGTAGATGAACATTTTGTGGTTCTGCTAGGACTTGCTCCAGATTTTTTAACCCTAGGATTTCTTTTCTTTTAGTTCTTTTCTTACAGAAAATTTACTGAAAATTCAGAAACTTGGAGTAACCTGTGGACTGTACTTTTGTGATCTCCTACTCCTGAATCTTACTACTACAAGCACAAGCAGTACAAATAAGGCTAGAATTTACTCTGAATTTTGACATTAAGAAGAAGAATGAAAATTTTGACAGTAAGAAGAAGAAGAATGAAAACCTGTGGACTATCTCTGAATTTACAGGAGTACAAACATTGTGATGACCAACTCATTGATTTGTCATACCCATACTAAACAAAGGTTAGGTTTAGAGATAGTGCTGCATTGTTGAGTTTTACTCCTTTTGATGTAGTAAATTTATTGACTGGTGTTTATCTTACCCTGTTCCATTGAGTAGTAAATCATTATTGGCTTGTATAGATGTCAGCATGCTCCCTTTCTACTCATTTTGGAGAACCTGTAGATGCCAACTCTTGATATGCATGCATGCATTCTTTGCTTGTTTATATTCATTCTTGTAAACTGAACATGCTCATCTATCTATATATGCATTGTATTTTTTTCCTTTGGAAAGTAAAGTTTATTTCCTGGCTGGCTGGCATGATGGCTCGTGGATACCTCAGCTGCAGCTGCAGCTGGAGCTCAATGGATGCAACCTTTGTATCTTCCTGTAGTATGGAGTATTAAATTGCCCCCTAGGGTATAAGGTTTCATTTGGATGTTCTCCCAGAACAAAATCATGACTTGTGACAATCTAAGGAAAAGGGGGATGGCAAAACCCCTAGAGTGTGTTCATTGCAAAGAGATACAAACTGTATATCATTTATTTTTTGAATGTATTGTAGCTAGTAAAATCTGTGAAGATGTTGAAATGCTTTTCTAGGTGCCAATCGTTAACTTTGAATCTATTGCTAAGTTGTGGCTTTGCAATAAAAGATACATTCACTTGAATCTATTGCTAACTTGAATTGATCTCTTCTGCTGCTTATCAGAGATGGGGGGAAGCAGCCACCGCCGCTCTGCCTCACCGGAGTACGAGTTGGATGCTTTCGAGTTCTTCAGTGTCATACTTGGGACTCCGTATCAACCACGAGGCAGGTATATAAAACGAGAGATCTCCCCTTCACCCATCTCATTATGATAACTCTGTTGTTTGCTACATCACTCCTTGTCCCAAATTGCAGAGGCTGCCTGACACTTTTATGAACATGCCGGGTGAAGATCCGCCACATAATGTGAAGCTCCGACAGGCCGGCGGCGGGGTTCGCAGGCTGTGGGACGTGGAGTTGGTGATCGAGGAGGGCCACATGTACCTGTGCCGTGGCTGGGACAAGTTCTACAGTGCCTACGACCTGCGGACCGGGTACTTTCTTCTCTTCAGGTACGACGATGACGCCACAATGCTCATCGTGAAGGTTTTCGACATGACTATGTGTCGCATGCGCTACGCCCACGACGAAGATGCCAGTGCGTTCTGCCTCTTCTTATTCCTCTACATTTGGCTTTGTCTCACATCGATTGTTAACGGCCATTATTGCATTTGGACAGGCAATGGGAGCAGCAGCAGCGACACTGGCTACAGCCAAAGCAGCAGCGATTCTGGCTTTAGCGAAAGCAGCAGCGATTCTGGCAGCAGCAAAGACAGCAAGAAGGATGATCCGGACTGGAGTGGGGGAGAAGAGGAGCGGAGTGGGGATGAGGAGCTGCAGGATGACGATGGGCATCAGGCTGAGGATGACCTAGCGCTGGTGGTGGCTGACCAAGGGCAAGAGATGGTGGTGGCTGACCATGGGCAAGAGATGGTGGTGGCTGAGGATGACCTAGCGATGGTCGTGCCCGTCCTGCCTGAAGGTGGCCTCGCGATGGTGGTGGTGCCTGACAATGACCACGCACCGGTGGTGGCGCCGGCGATCCCACAGCTGGGCGACATGACCACGCCAATTGTGGTAGAAGACTACATCCCACAGCTGCCTCCACCGCCTCGCCGCTCTTGGCGCATCAGGCTGAGGAAGGAGAAAGAGAAGAACAATGAGAACTGAACTATGTGAAACTTTTGTAATATGGTGTTGGATGGATAACGGTGTTGGATGAACAATGTGAAACTTTTGTAATATGTAACGATGGAACTATGTGTTGGCTATGTATGTATATATGATGAAACTTGTGTGTTGGATATGATTGTTATATGGATGCTTGTTGTATATATATGTGTTCGATATCTCATATGTGAAATAGTGACCTGAGATTAAGAAAAAACGATTTAAAAAAAAATGTTACTAATGGCGCACTTCCATCTGGTGCGCCATTAGTATACCAGATACTAATGGCGCACCTGTGGTGCGCCATTACTAAAATATTCTAGTGGCGTGGTGCTAGTGGCGCACCAGTAATGCGCCATTAGTAGGCAAAACTGATGCGCCAGTAGTAAGCCTTTTTCTAGTAGTGATTAATGAATCGATGTGTCCCACATTCACCTACATCGACATGCGCAATTTACACCCCGCACTATAGCCGGTGCAAACGAATTGACAGATGTTTCTGCCTCGTATCTGACTAGTTAATCCCACTAGATGGCACATCAGCCACGGAGGACACGGAGACGACGAGATGGCCCCGTTGTCCGGCAGGTCGACTGCTCCCGCAAGGCCGCACCCCACCTGGATCCGTGTGCTTCGGCTTCTATCCCGGATCAAAGAAATTAAACCCATTAAGCTACCCGTGAAGGCCGCCAACTAGCTATGGCACGTGACGTAAGCTGGTTGGCCGCGGTGAGAAAGCTTTTGAAAAAAAATTAAATGAAGGTGTGGATTATTATTTAAATATGGCCAACCAGCTATGCCACGTGGCGCAAGCTGGTTGGCCGCGGTGAGAAAGCTTTTGAAAAAAATTAAATGAAGGTGTGGATTATTTTTTAAATATATATATATATATATTTTAGATAGAGCTGAGGACCTTTGGTATTTTTTAAATAGAGGGTTATGCAAAGTGGCACTCGTTAGTAGACTGCGGTGGTAATTTTTTTAAAAAACTTTTTTAGATGATTTTTTTCTGAGATGCTTTTTTTAGACAGAGGCGAGGACTAAAACATGCGTACAGTTTTCTCACAAGTGGCGCCACAGGGTGGCGCCCCAACCACTAGTAAAAGGAGCAAAATCTGATGCTATGGTTTCCAAACCATCCGTGGAGGAGAAGATTCAAATAGAATACATACACGAGCCGGCATGACGGAGAAGAGATCGCCTGATCGAAGCTCGCAACGTGGGCGACCGTCTCCCTGCCACTAGATCTGGCGTTTCAGCCCTCCCATGTTGACTGCCTCCGGTGGATCTGGCCGAAGCTTCATGTTCATGGAACTGGCAGCGAAACCAAGCCCCGCTTGAGAGCCCTTGCCATGGTCAGCTCGCGGTGGTGCAGTACAAGACTGAAGGAGAGCAGGGCATTGGCGTGGTGCCGGAGTCAAGATTGAAACTGAATGTGGCGGCGCCGTTCTCTAGGCCGCGGCTACGAGAGTACGTCACGCTCACCCAGCGAATCTGCAGTAGGCATGGCTTACCGACGCTTTTCGTCTGCTCGTCGCCGGCAACCACGAGAGAGCTCCACACGCCATGAGAGAGAAAAAAGGGAGGGAGAGAGAGAAAACGTAGGGGACGGTGGTCGGGTGGGGTTCGGAGCCATTGAAGTCACCAGCTGGCGGGAACACTTTGTTCCGTGCCGGCCCTCAAACACGGGCCGAAAGAATGGTAGTACCCTGAACGAGGCATGGTTGGGTGGTGGAACGTGTCTTGGACCATCGTTGTACCCATGTTATGGCGCTGCTAGAAGGAGGGCGCAAGAGGGCCGGCCGGGGGCCTTTTTGCCCACGACCGGGCAAGAGGGAAGGGATTTCCTTCTTAATTCTTGCTTGATTAGATTGATATATCCCCCTTAAATAGAGAGGTTTACTTGATCCCTAAGCAAGCGACCTTTAACCCTAAGACTAACAGGCTATACCGCCAGCCCAGGCCCATTAGACCCATTACATACTCTAACGCTACACCCCACCTGGACATGCAGCTTGTCCTCGAGCTGCAACCTAACCAACTTATAACCATGACTCGACGCAACACAAACCTAACACCTAAAAACAAGCCTTTTAATCTCAGCTTGTTTTATTACTCTCAACCTGAAAATGACCTGGGACGCTTTATTTTGGACCCCTGAACATAAAGTGGACACCATCCGCACGTCAGACGTGCATGTGTACAGCCACCTGGATCCCATGGACACCATCTGGACAAAAGGAGTGCATGTGTATGTCCACCTGGAAGTGGTCGCAAGAGCGACCAGCAGAGGCGCCCTCGCAGCGGCCGGCGGCGGAATGCAGTGGTGCTACGTGGTGCGCTCCTGTCGGTGACACCATGCCTTCTCCCTGCCGGACGGCTGTTGGTCTACACCGCACAGAGAAGAGTGGAGGGCTGTTGATGGAGAATGGCGAGGAGGGGTGCGCCCCCCCAACCGCCGATGTCGCGGACTTTGAGGTCGCTGTCCGTGGGGAAAACAGCATGCCCAAGATCCCCGACGCAGCGGACGAGATCGAGGTCCTTTGCGCAGCAAAGCACATTGGGAGTAGCGGCAGCTGCAGACTACGCATCTCCCGCACACGCCGACGCGCTAGGAGGCCGCGCGCAGCAGCCTGCAGCCTCACCGCCGCCGACACGTGGCGGTAGTGATCCAAGCCGGAAGCGGTGACGGCGACGGCGGGAACTTGATCTGCTGGATGAGGACGCCCTGGGGAAGCGGTGATGGCGACGGCGGGAACTTGATCTGGTGGATCGGGACTCCCCCCGGTGCGGAAGATGCGGGCCAGGAGCTGACCGGCGGTGGCTGCTGCAGCTGCTGCGGCTGCTGCGGCGGAGGCCGCCAGGAGCGGCGGCTGCCACTGTAGCCAGGGTGGGGCGGTGGATGGCAGCTGCAGCGGCTGCTGCAGTGGCCCGGCGAGCGCGGCGAAGGCCGCCTGGTGCGGCAGCTGCCACGGCAGCCACGCGGCACGGTGGCGGCGATGGGCGGCGCAGCCGGGTGCGACCAGGTGGGCGCGGCGGAGGCCGCCTGGTGCGGCGGCTGCCACGGCAGCCACGGTGGCGCGGTGGCGGCGATGGGCGGCGCAGCCGGGTGCGGCCCGTAGGACCCGGCCAAGAACAGGTGGATCCCCTGGACGAGACGTCTGGGTTAGGTCCCACAGCGTCCCGGACACCTCCTCCGGGGTGAGGACAACGGGGGCGGGCGCGACGGAGGAAGACATTATCGAACCAAAGCTAGTTGATACCAAATTGTTATGGCGCTGCTAAAAGGAGGGCGCGAGAGGGCCGGCCGAAGGCCTTTTTGCCCACGGCCGGGCAAGAGGGAAGGGATTTCCTTCTTAATTCTTGCTTGATTAGATTGATACATCTCCCCCTCCCCCTTATATAGAGAGGTTTACTTGATCCCTAAGCAAACGATCTTTAACCCTAAGACTAACGGGCTAACCGTCAGCCTAGGCCCATTAGACCCATTACGTACTCTAACAACCCACAAACCATAGAATACAACATGTATAGTCCAGATAAAGTTTCTAATATAACATGTTGGCACATTTAGTTACCATCTCAACGCAGCGACGCACGGGCAGGATACCGTGCACCATTGACGCCGTGTGCTGTGCTGAAAGTCCGTTTCGCTGCAATGATACCTTTTTTTAATCAATGTTTGGGTGTTGTCGCCACTGCATTATATTCTGAATTGGAACTGTAGGTTCAAGCCTATGATGAACTTCTGCCCATTCTGTCAGCAGGAGTGCTGTAACCGTTTATACCAATGTAAGTATGTAACCATTAACCAGTAACAACGATATCAGTATCTAGTTCGGTTCGTTCCTTGCCCTCTTCATCGTAACTTTTTTTTTTTTGCAGATTTTCATCGGCCTCCAGCATCGCCATACATTGGTTTGGTTTATGTGGTTAGAAAAAGGAAGATGTATGAGCTAGCTGCAATAATATTTTGCCTGCTTGCTTTGTTGGTTTCCTGAACTTGTATGAGGTAGCTGTAATAAGTTGCAAACAGTTCAGCTTTTTACATTTTATTTTTTCTACGACGGAGCTTTCAAAAAAATTCTTTCCGAGTTAATTTTCTCAGTTTTATTAACCTGGGTAGCTTTTTATTATTGCTTTAAATTTGTAGTTCTTGTTTCAAGTTATGATTTTTTATTCTCTATTATTTTTATTATATTGATACTTTATCACGTTGCCTTTTATGATGTAATTCATAGACCATACATAGTGGAATTATTAGGTTATAAGTCATACCTTTGGCCTTACTGCCGGGCATAGGCTGGACGGAACATCAATCACCTCTGGTTCGAGCATGGCCACGGGTTGCAGGCGAGGAATCGGAGTGACAAGAACGGCTGGGAGATGCAAACACGTTGCATGACGAGTTGGATGCTTTCTTCAGACCTTCCTGCAGTGATTGTGTTCCAGTATGTTAAGGTAACTAAGATTTTTACTGTAGTGAATTCTGCAATGGGACTCTATTTTTGTTGACTGATTCATGTGTAGTTGAATGCTTCAGGTTTTGTTGCCTTTCAGTCCACTTGCTAAACTGTAAAGTACATTAGACGAGGACTGATGGCGATGTTATATACTTTTATGGTCATTCTCGATGGGTACAGCTATTATTTAGCATGCTTCCTTTATATCCCAAAGGCATGCATGTACTCCATCCGTTTCAAAATAGATGACCCAACTTTATACTAACATTAGTATAAAGTTAGGTCATCTATTTTGGAACGGAGGAAGTATGTTTTATTCCTTACACTGATCCATAAACATGACAGTAATTAAAATAAATGTCTCATATTTCTGATCATTGCCGGGCATGGGTGGCAGCTTTCCTAGGACTGAAACATGATGCACTTCTCTATTTCTAATCTATAAGAGTTATGTTTGCCCCAGTTCGGGATATATATAGCTATATCCTTGCATAAGTGCATGTATAGATAGGCCGGCCCATCGAAGCGGACGTGAACGCGAAACTGGTTCGTTTGTTTCAGGAAGGCGCATACTACGCAGAACAGTTTTATCCCGAGAATGGGGGCGACAGGGGGGGCGACTCCGGGGACCACCGGCGTTGCTCTCACCGGCGGGAGGAGGCGGGTGGGCGGACGGTTCTGGGCGCTGGCCGATGAAGGCGCCGAGGACTCGGACGTCGACGACGATGGCGACCTGCTTGTCGGGCCGTCGGGCGTGCCGTCTCCCACTCCTTCCGACGAGATTTGCGAAGCTTTTCGGATTGGGTATCCGGAGGACGAGGTGGCTCTGCTTGTGGATCTGGCAATCCCTTCCGATGATCCGGCGAGGATGGGTCTACGGGCGGAGGACAAGGTCGAGATCGTCACGCGGATAGTTCATCGACGCACGGCGACGACGGCGATCCGGCCTTGGAAAGGGCCTCTGCCTAAGGTTAGTCTTCCAAAACCTACTTTGTCTGATTTCTTTACCGATGATTCTTGGAAGATTGTCAAGAGGAAGAAGAAGCGGAGGCCATCGGCGGCGCAGGCGCCGGCGCCGGCGGTCGACCGTCCAGGCGTGATCCGGGAAGCGCGGATCGCGCGTTTGAAGCGGATGCTAGGCCCAGATGGGCTGGCTGAGGCCGCGCGGTTGAGCGGGCCTGTGAGTGGGCTGATGTTCCAGTGCGATTTGTCGCGGTGTGGGCCGGCGGCTTCGATCCCGATCGAGAATGCCTTGTGTGGCGCGGCAGGGTCACCGGTGGAGAATGGGCCGTCTTCGGCTGGGTATGAGGCCCAGTACGAAGTAGTTGCAGCTGGGCCAATGACCCTTGGGCCGGATTCAGTGGGCGTCGAGCGTACCGGTTACGTGCGAGAGGCATGCAACGATACAGCTGATCCCGCTGATCCCGTCACGCGCCGTAGGGTTTTCAGTCGTCGGCTTCCTCACCGTCGTGTAGATCGTGGAGGCCGCGCTCGTCGTATCCCGCCGCTGCTTCACATGGCGGGTCAGAGGCCCCCGGGAAAGAGCTCGGCGGAGCCGGCCGGGTCAGCCCGCGCCGGAGTTGTGGCGCTGGACGTCCCTGGTGGAGCTAACCGGGGCGTGCCGGCGGCGGGCCGGGGCTACTGCTTCGGCCCTTGGCCGCGGAGGTGGTGCTCTTGCCCGCCCGCCTTCTCCGGTCCCTATAGCCGCCACGGGTAGGGGTGGTGGCATCCGCCCGCCTCGTCCTGCTTCTTTGGCTGCCGCGAGCCGGGGTGGTGGTTATGGTGCCCGGCCGCCGCTACAGCGTCCGGCGGTGCCGACTGGGTCCTTGCCGACTGTAGGGCGAGGTGGTTTGCGCCCCCCCAAGCCGGTCATTGCAGCTGCGGGGAGCGATGCCCCTCCCCCAAGACTTCCGGTGCCTGCTCCCCTGGGGCGGGGTGTCGCGCCGACTGTACCTAGCGCCGCGCCACCGCCTCACTATGTCGCGAGACCGGCGCAGAAACGCTCGGGTCCATCGCCGACAAGGCCCGACGTGGGGGACGGTGGTACTACTGGGCCGCCTAGAGGACAGTGGGGGGATGATGGTGTTGATGCTTACGGGGTTGGCCAGCACCGTGGCTCGTCGTCTACGGGAGGTGGACGCGGCTACGCTTGGCAGAGTGATGGCTCTGCTGAAAGACCTTTCCTTGGTCCGGCGGGTGGTTTTGTCGAGGGGGCTACTGGCCCGAACAACCGGCATAGAGGTGGATTCCGTGGCTATTGTGGTGGCCGTGGTGGTGGACGTGGTCGGGCCCGCAAGCCGCCCCCGGCAACGGTCGTGGTTGACCATCAGGTTTCGGACATGGCTGTGGATCCCGTGCGGTCGACGGAGTTGCCTAGCCAGGCTATGGAAGTTGTGACGGCTTTGGCCAACGTGGATGTTCCTGCAACTGGAGCCGCTGTGGAGGCTAGGGACAGGGATGAGTCTGAGAGGGCGTCCAAATGGGCGCAAAAGAAAGAAAAGATGCTTTGTTATCGATGTGGTGAGAAGGGCCACTTTATTGCTGAGTGCATGGCGGAACTCTGTAACTCATGTGGTAAGACTGCTCATATTATGGGGGATTGCCCGGTTTTGCGTGATCAGGCTCCTGCTCTCACGATGTACGGAGTATACTGTGCCGAGCTCACGTTCTTTGAGTCTCCGGTGGCGAGGGAGATTCGAGTTGAGACTCAAAGTTTGACTACTGGACTTGTGAAAGCTACCTGCGAAGTGATTTCTGAGGCTCAAATTGTGCAGCGACTCCAGGAACTGGCTCCAGGTGATTTTCAGTGGGAGCTCGTCCAGATTGAGGACAATGTGTTTACGGTTGATTTCCCTTCGATGGAAGATTTGCAGAAGCTGCTGAGTTTTGGGTTGTGTAAGGTGCCGGGTACTAAGTGCATCCTGGAGTTTCACGAGTGGAAAAAGGTGGAACCTAAGGGCAAACCGCTCACTCAGGTGTGGCTGCGGTTTTCAGGGGCCCCATCTGAGGCTCTGACAGATGCTCGAGTTGTGGCGAGTTTGGGTATGATGGTTGGTAAGACTGAGGATGTGGACATGGCTTTCACCCACTCACATGGGGTGGCCCGGCTCTTAGTGGGTGTTTTGGACATCGATTTTGTCCCAGATATGGTCAACTGGTTTTATGGGGGAGAGGTGTTTCCTCTTGAGATTGAGTTTGAGGATTCGGAGCTGTTTGCCGATGTGGTTTCCGGTGATGCTATGGATATGCACGAGGGGGATGATGATGCCGGTGCTCGTGGGAACCCGCATAATGAGGCGGGTCGTGACAAGGCCAAGGGGTCGAGTCCGGATGCTCAGTTGCCCGGTGATGGTCCTAGAGTAGAGTCTCCCTCGGATCCGGCGGTACCAATGAATACGCTGCGGTTTGGATCATTCGAGCCAGCATCGGCTCCTCCCCGGCTCTGGAGCGACAGGGTGGAGTCTGATGATAGCTTTGAGTGTATGCTTCCGCCGTTGGAGCTTGATGCTGTGGCTAGTCCTATGGAGGATGGTTTGTTGGGGACGCCCGTGGGAGGGGTTCAGGAGGTGGAGCCTCAGGTGGGGCCGCTCTCTCCTACCACCTCAGTGGTCTCGGGCCGGCAGGCGTCGACTGACTTGGTGGTTCGGTATGGGGAGGGGAGTCTGGGGCAGGTGGCTTTGGTCTCTCCTTCTCTTAGTCTAGCGCCGGTGATGGTCGGCTGTGGGGAGGGCTGCATGGGTCAGGTGGACCTAGCCTTCCCCCCTGTGGGGATGCCGATCCAGGTGGGGTCGGCCAGCGCCGGGGGAGGGAGCCCGAGGCAGGCGGCCTCGGCTCTTGCCTCCCCGGTTGGGGCGGTGCCATCCGAGCCAGCTGCTGCGCTGGGGGGGGGGCTGGGGCAGGTGGCCCTGGCTCTCCCTTCTTCCCCGGCGGTCAGGAGGACCGCCACTCCTTCGCCGACGGCCCTACCCTCTGCGTTGGCAGGGGGGTGGGAGGAGGGTACGGGCAGGCGGCCCCCGCCTTCTCCTATCCGTCCGTCCCCGTGGACATGGACCCCCCGGTGGGGTTTGGGAGCCCGCAGCCACCTCTTCCGGTAACCTCGGTTGATCCTCTGAGGGACTCAGTGCGAGGCTTTACCAGGGAGGAGGTCGTTGCTTTTGGCGGGATCCCAGACCCTGTGTCGACGGGGAGACGGTTCAGTGCGCGCGTCCACGAGCTTCTGGAGGTGGATGATATGCAGCAGCGGTGCGCTATGAGGGCCGCCAAGCTTCAGGATGCTGCAACCTCTGCTGGTATGTCCGTCAACATATCTAACTCTTTATTGCATTTTTCTAATGAGGAGATTATAAATAATGCAAACCAATTGGGAGTTTCACTCGGGGATACATATAGTGAGGTTTCCAATTCGGTGAATGATTTGTTAGATTTGGAGGCGGAGCGTGCCTTAGAAACTATTCGTAATATTGCAGCGGTTAAACCCATGAATGACAATGAGATTGATGCATTAGGGGTTAGAGTGCTCAATAATTTGTGTGTGGATCTAGCACCATCCAATCATGAGTCTGAGGACGACGATATGCCCATAGAGAATGCAGTTGTTTGTTCCGCTGAGTCCGGTTATGAGGATCGGGAGCTAGGACCTAGTAAACCCAAGCGTAAGTGGAAACGGAAAATTTACCCCGATTATGCAGTGCGTCGGAGTGCTAGGATTCGGACTACTAAAAAATTTCATGATGAGTGATGAAAGGAATCTTTTGGAATAGCAGAGGTCTGAAAGACTTGGCTAAAAGAAGGTTTCTTGCTGAGGCATCTCTGGAGCATCGTTTAGATTTTATTGCGCTATCGGAAACTGGTAGAGACAACTTTGCGCCCCAGTTCCTTTCCTCTCTTGTGGGTGGTGTTGATTTTGATTGGCATTGCCTCCCTCCGCGAGGAAGATCGGGTGGTATCTTGCTGGGTGTGAGATGCGATTCGCTTGAAGTCCGGAGTGTAGTCATGGGCGACTTTGCGGTTAAGTTTCGAGTCAGGTCTAAGGTTGATGGTTTCAACTGGGCGTTGGTGGCGGTTTATGGTGCCGCACAGCCCGAGCTTAAACCGGAATTTTTGGCGGATCTTGTTCGGATTTGTGGGTCCGAGCAGCTTCCAATCTTAGTTGGGGGTGATTTCAACATCATTAGGAGGAGAGAGGAGAAGAATAATGATAACTTTGACGGCAGGTGGTCGTTCATGTTCAATACTATTATTGAAAGCTTGGATCTGAGGGAGATAGAGCTTTCTGGTAGAAAGTTTACCTGGGCTAACTCTTTGCCCAACCCGACTTACGAAAAGCTTGATCGCGTTCTTGCGAGTGTGAGTGGGAACAGAAGTTCCCGCTTGTGACGGTTCAAGCTCTTTCTCGGGGTTTTTCCGATCACACACCCCTGTTCGTTGACTCAGGGGAGCCGAACCACGTGGGAAACAAAAACACCTTTTCTTTTGAGATGGCCTGGTTCGAACGCGAAGGGTTCCTAGACCTGATCGCTAGGGAATGGGCGAAGGGTGTAGGCGGTAGGACCGCGGTCGAGCGTTGGCAAAATAAGATTAGGAGTTTGAGAAGCTTCTTACGGGGTTGGGCTAAGCATCTTAGTGGGGTATATAAGGTTGAGAAGGATAGGCTCCTCTCTCTTATACAGAATCTGGACGTTAAGGCTGAATCCACGATTTTGATGCCTGCTGAGCTTCAGGTTAAAACTGAAGCAGAGAAGAGGTTGAAAGAACTTCTCCGCGAAGAAGAATTGAAGTGGGCTTTGCGGGCTAAGGTTCGCAAAGTGGTCCAAGGGGACGCGAATACTCAATTCTTTCATCTGATTGCTAATGGTAAGCACAGAAAGAAGAGAATATTCCAACTTGAACAAGATGAGGGCACTATTTTAGGACAGGATAACCTAAAAACATATATAACCGAGTATTATAGGCAGTTGTTTGGACCTCCGGAGGATAATTGTGTATCTCTCGATGAGTCCAGAACTGAGGATGTGCCTCAACTTTCGGCTGCTGAAAATGATATTCTGGTTGCCCCGTTTTCGGAGAAGGAGGTGTTTGATGCTATAGCACAGTTGAAAAATAATAAGGCTCCCGGACCGGATGGATTTCCGGTGGAGTTCTACAAGAAGTGCTGGCATATTATTAAGGGGGATTTGCTACCTATGTTTCATGATCTGTTCTCTGGACAGCTTCAATTATTTCACTTGAATTTTGGAACTATCACACTGCTTCCGAAGAAGACGGATGCTGTGAGAATTGAGCAGTTCAGGCCGATCTGCCTTCTCAATGTTAGTTTTAAAATTTTCACCAAGGTCGGGACTAATAGGCTCACACAGATTGCGCATTCTGTGGTGCAGCACTCCCAAACTGCTTTCATGCCGGACAGAAACATCCTTGAAGGGGTGGTCGTCCTTCATGAAACGCTCCATGAAATCCATTCCAAGAAGTTAGATGGTGTCATTTTTAAGGTGGATTTCGAGAAAGCGTACGATAAGGTTAAATGGCCATTTCTCCAACAGGCATTGCGTATGAAAGGTTTTGATGAAGCCTGGCGACGCCAGGTTGAATCATTTACGCAAAAAGGGAGTGTGGGAATTAAAGTGAATGACGATATTGGTCATTACTTCCAGACACATAAAGGCCTAAGACAAGGAGATCCGATGTCCCCTATCTTGTTTAACATTGTGGTTGATATGTTAGCCATCTTGATAGAAAGGGCTAAGGAGGCTGGTCAAGTGGGTGGCTTGGTACCTCATCTGGTTGATGGAGGTGTATCCATCCTTCAGTACGCTGATGATACAATCATCTTTATGGAGCATGACCTGGCCAAGGCGAGAAATATGAAGTTGGTGTTATGCCTTTTCGAACAATTGACCGGGGTTAAAGATTAACTTTCATAAGAGCGAGCTGTTCTGCTTTGGTAGAGCCAAAGACGAACATGAGGCTTATCGGCAATTGTTTGGGTGTGACTTGGGGGATTTACCTTTCTCTTACCTAGGTATTCCAATCCACCATAGAAAGCTGACCAATAGAGAATGGAAGTGCATCGAAGACCGGTTCGAGAAGAAACTGAGTTGCTGGAAGGGCAAGCTCATGTCATATGGAGGCCGATTAATTCTGATTAATTCGGTGCTCACGAGTATGCCTATGTTTCTCTTATCGTTCTTTCAAGTCCCAGTTGGTGTTAGGAAAAGACTGGACTTTTATCGATCGCGCTTCTTTTGGCAGGGTGATGATCTAAAAAGAAAATACAGACTTGCAAAATGGGATATCATCTGTAGACCGAAAGACCAAGGGGGTCTTGGTATTGAGAATCTTGAAGTCAAGAACAGATGCCTTCTTTGCAAGTGGCTGTGGAAGCTTTCTTTTGAGACTGATGCCATGTGGGCCCAAATCCTTCGCAGCAAGTACCTACAGACAAAGTCCTTGTCCCAGGTCACAGTCAGGCCAACTGACTCGCCTTTCTGGAAAGGCCTGATGAAAGTCAAACAATCTCTGTTTAATAGGACAAAGGTTGTTATTGGCAACGGCGCTAGTACACGCTTCTGGGAGGATACTTGGCTCGGCGAGACACCCTTGGCCATTCAATATCCGTCTTTATATCGCATTGTTCAACGACGTGAGGTGTTCGTTGCTACGGTGTTTCAATCCATCCCCCTTAATATTCAGTTCAGACGGTCGTTAGTGGGCAATCGTTGGGAAGATTGGCTCCGTCTAGTTCGGAGACTAATGGATGTCCATCTTTCTCAACAACCCGATGAATTACGCTGGAAACTGACTAGGTCTGGAGTATTCACGGTTAAATCAATGTATATTGATGTAATTAATTCGAGCTCCATTCCTACCTCCAAGCATGTTTGGGCTGTCAAAGTTCCTTTGAAAATAAAAGTGTTTATGTGGTTTGTCCATAAACAGGTTATTTTAACCAAGGATAACTTGATTAAGCGTAATTGGACAGGACCTACGAGGTGTAGCTTCTGTGATCGGGACGAGACGATCAAACATCTCTTTTTTGATTGCCCGTTTGCCAGAGTACTTTGGCGGACGGTTCACATTGCTTTTAATATTACTCCACCGAATTCTGTCACTACGTTATTTGGGACATGGCTCACTGGGATTGAGCCTGAATTAGCGAGACATCTTCGTGTTGGAGTTTGCGCTTTGTTGTGGACTATCTGGACTTGCAGAAATGATTTGGTTTTTAACAGAACATCACGTATTCACTTTTTGCAGGTTATTTTCCGAGCCACGGCCGTGATCCGTTCATGGTCGCTACTCACTCCGATGGAGGCCAGGGAGCATTTGGTTACTGGATCTATCCGCTGGGAGATGGTAGCTCGGGATATCTTCAACCGGTATGGATGGCGGTCATGTAATAGGATAGGCAATTAGTTTACCTATCTATCTTTAGCCAGCCGGTTGTGGCGTCTTATCTTGGCTAGCCTGTGTGTCCAGCCTCTTTAGCTCTGTGTGAGCTGTCTTTTTATTACTTTTCAGTCGGAGACTTTGGAACCTTGTTGGTACCTTTTATTTCGTTAATAAGATGGCCGTATGCATCACTCTGATGCAGAGGCCGGGGCGATCCCCCTTTTCGAAAAAAAAGTGCATGTATAAATTTATAATTAGATTGCCAAAATACCTGTATCTGTTCTATACTCTGTTACTGTTAGCAGACAGTAAAATTGGAAGTTATTATATCAAATTACCTTTTGTTTGCATATTACTTTTACTGTCCATTTGATACTGTGTGGAGCTTGCTTTACTCTCATCTATAGTTACTTTCTTAATGATTCATTCTTATGTAGGGTAAATTAGAGATTCTACTAACACTCTGTCTGGAGTATCTTTAAGGGAGCACAACAGGTTAAATATGTTTATATGTCTGCCTAGCCAAGTGGCTGGTTTTTTGGCTTCTCTGTTTAGTCTATAAGTGTGCCTGCATGGCTATTAGCCAAGTGACGAATGTTTTGAATTATTTTCTTGTATTAGGAATAAATGGATAGTTACACATACATAGTTGTATTTTCCATGTGTCTTGGGCATTCTTCTCATACATTCCTTGTGTTTCTCCCTTTTTAAGGTTCTCTGTTGATCTAGACTGCTTTCCTAAATTGTGTATGCTGCTCACTCAACTAGGTGCCTCAAATTACTGCCACTTTTTTTTTCATCTAGCATAGTTGTGGCTTCTACACAAAATGCCATATTTGTTGTGGTACTGTATGATGAGCCTATCTGTATTATTGAATGGCGAGGTTCTATATCTCTTTGCATCATATTCTGATGGATGCTTGGTTGCCAATATTCTACTTGTGTGTGGATGATTGGTTTTCTAACTTCTCACAACAATGGTTCGGTTAAGCAGTAAAGTTGCTTCATCTTGTTTTTTGTTCAAAAACACTCCTATTCAATACAATGTCACAAAAGGGATTCGTAGCTACAGAATGCAGCAGATGCATTTTTAAGCATGAATATTATCTGTGTGATTCCACAGTATGCATTACACTTCCTTTAAGCATGAATATCTGAATGTTCGCCGTATACACTGCTCAGTCATGTTCTATTTCTATTTAAATTTAGTTTTCTACCTTGATCTTGAAATTGCACATAAATACAGTCCAAATAAGACGCTATAAGTGCGATACCATGCATTTATCACCATTATAGTGCCTTTCTCTGAGAAATAGGTTCATAAGCCATATAATCATGTTGACAAAACATCGCTCTCGATCATGAGGCTTGCACCTCCTCTGAATCTCTGGTCTCACAGCTGCCCTGAACTTTTATACGTTCAGATTTGAGACTATCAAAACAACGGAGTGGAGGGGAGGAGACTTGTGATTGAAAACACGATTGCCATGTTCTTTCAAGATTGTCCAAGCACTAATGGATAGAAGATTATCCATGATGCCTTAGCGTTTAGCCACCATTCTTCAAAGCTGGAATTGTGATTTTTCTCACGTTCCTGATCTGGTACTCAGCAGTGCTTCAGTTGCATTTGTATGCCCCTGGATGTTTACCTCAATTTTCATTTACCCTTCATTTAGTTATTATGATGGCATCCTTGGCTCCAGATCATCTACTCATATGAAAACGTTCCCTTACCCTGCCTAGCTGACAAAACCTTGCGAGATGCATTATGTTTTATCGGTGTAAGCCTTGCTACTTGCTAGGCTAATAAATCCCTGACCAAATTAATTATGAATGAAATGTTAAAAGATGTTTTAGAGCTCATGTACATCCACTCTTGATTTCCTTAACTGGGCGATATATATATATATATATTTACATTTATGTATTTACATTTTTGGTAGTTAAAGTGTGATGTGTAATACCATCTATCTATACCAGATCATTGGCTTATAACCATAAAAGAGAGCCCTCGCTATTCAAATAATACGCCGTTTATCTGGCGCATGTGGCGTAACAGGTCATCTAGTTATTCTAACAATAGAGTCGTGTCTCCACTTGTCAACAAATAAGCACAGAAGATCTTCCTCCACACTCGCCGGCTCTCCGCCGGCGCAAACCCGGTGGAATAGAAAATATACGACGGCCGGCAATTTAGAGAAAGCGAGATGGCACAACTGGTTCTAATCATCCCCGACCACTAAACAAATCACACAGTTTTAACCCGATTAGAGCAAAGACAACACGCCAACAGCAGAACCAAGTCCAAGTCCGAGCAATCCAATGGGAATCTCCGGAGCTCCATATATCGCCACACACACGGCCACGAACCACCTGGCCGCCCCCATTGCAAGCTCGAAGTAGCAACACACACCACCTCACCCGCCATTGCAGCACGCGCGCGCGCACACACAAATAACACATAGCACCAGTGCAAGCTAGGTACGATCAGCTCAACTGGTTGCGGGGGCCGAGACGTGCGTTCGCCATGGTGGCGTCCTCTGCGGCACCGGCGTCGTCCTCTGCTGCAGCACCGGCGTGCCGGGACATGGCGCCCGCCGGCATTCCCACGATTGACATGTCGGCGCCGGCGGGGAGGGCGGAGCTGTCCCGCCAGATGGTGGAGGCGTTCGCTGAGCGCGGCTTCTTCAAGGCGGTCAACCACGGCGTGCCGCCGCGGGTGTCCGCCCGGCTGGACGCGGCCAGCGCGGCGTTCTTCGCGCGGCCGGCAGAGGAGAAGCAGCAGGCCGGCCCGCCGGACCCGCTGGGCTACGGCAGCCGGAGCATCGGCTCCCATGGCGACGTCGGCGAGCTGGAGTACCTGATCCTCCACACGGACCCCGATGTGGTGGCGCGCAAGGCCAGGGCCATCGATAGGGACGACCCTTCCCGATTCAGGTATGGCCCGTATGGGCGTGCATGCAGTGTCCCTTTCGCACATGAACATGAACAAACTTGTATATTCATTATTTCTTTGTTCTCGCAGCGGTATATTGTTTGGATGCTATTGCTTAATATCTAAGAGTATCTACAACAGGACATGCCAAATTTTGCCCCCAATATGCCATCTCTCATTTCTCTGCGTCCAGTGCCGTGCCTCTCACATTCAAACCCCAAATCTGTGCAAACTCATGCTACGTGTCCACAGGACATAGATAAGTTCGACATAGCATAGATCATGCATACTTACAACTGGACATACAAAATATACCAACTTCATCATCCGATTACTATCTACGACTAATAAACGATAGTAAAGATAGATAGGAGATGCACTGGACTTCACCGCTTCCTCGTCGGGCCCTTCCCCTTGGGTTCTCAGGAGCCACGATAGTACTCCTTGCGTAGGTGTCGACGGCCTGAGGGATGTTGGCGTTGTCGGCGGTGGTGCCGCTGTCAGTAAAGGAGGATGAGGATGAGGAGGGAGGCCAGCCAGGCGCCGGGAGGCACATGCCAGCTCCTTGGAGAGGCGCCCAGCTTTTGCCGCGCTGGCTGCCATCTGCCACGGGAGCCACTCGGACTCCTCGATGCCGAGTGGCAATGCCTTGGGTGGAGGGCGTCTGTCTCCACCGTGGTCAACGGATGACATAGCAGAGGAGGTCGTCCTCCGAGTCTCACAGTCCATAGCCAGTCCGGTTAGATCCGGGCTGCGCAACGCTTGGGCTCCCTCGATGAGGAATCCGCGCCTCCGACTCGGGGAGCTGCGCCTATGGGTTGGTGTAGGCACGAGCACCCAACACCATCCAAGAGGAGCAGGGCATGGATGTGTTCGGTGCAAGCACTCGCCCCACCATTAGGGAGGGCGCGGGCCGCAACGGGCTAGAGTGGGCGGACACGGAGCTTGAGCTTCTCCCCTAGGCCACCGAGGAGGCGTGCGGAGCTTGATCTCTCTCTCTCTTGTCCACCAGTGACCGGCGGAGGGCCAATGTGTAGGGCGAGCTCCTCGTCGTCCGGGGCGGAGCTCGAATACGACTTGGCGAGCACATCCTACTTAATAGGTGCGGGCTCACCGCCGAAGCCGGCCATGGCGGCTCAGGGAGGGGAGCGGAGCGGTCGAGATTCTAGAGTTTGGTTTGAGTGGGGACAGGGTGGGGTTTATGTGGGGTCGGGGTGAGCCAACACGGGCCGGTTCAACGTGACCGCCGCACCGACGCGGTTTGGACCTTCTCATATCCGTCCAACATATGGACTGTCTTTAAAGAGGTGTCGGGTAGTCCGGATATTTGAGCTAGACTTGAGGGGTTGTTTTTATATTATGGGACGGAGGGAGTACCTCAGTTCGCCTTCTGTGACAGAAAAGCAATCTCACAAACATTTTTTCCACAGTGAGGCGGTGAACGAGTACGTGCAGGCAGTGAGGCACTTGGCCTGCCAGATCCTTGACCTGCTCGGCGAAGGCCTGGGCCTCCGGGACCCTGCGTCCATCAGCAGGCTCGTCACGACCACGGACAGCGACTCCCTCGTCCGAATCAACAACTACCCACCTTCAGCCACCGGCGATGGCGGCGTGAAAGCCGCGAGCGCCGTCGGGTTCGGCGAGCACTCCGACCCACAGATCCTCAGCGTCCTCCGTGCCAACGACGTCGATGGCCTGCAGGTGCTCCTGCCGGACGGCCGCGGTGAGGACGCCTGGGTGCAAGTTCCGGCTGACCCTGCCGCCTTCTTCATCAACGTCGGTGACCTTCTTCAGGTGATCGGCAGTGCTAACACTTTTTTCCCATTGTACCCTGGCAGTAAAATTCAGATATTATAAGGTTATGTTGAGCTTGGCATGAACTGTTCTCTCTGTGTTTTGCAGGCTTTGACAAATGGGAAGCTGGTGAGCATCCGGCATAGGGTGATGGCCAGCACCAGCAAGCCAAGGTTGTCAGCTATCTACTTCGCGGCGCCGGCGTTGCACGAGAGTATCTCGGCACTCCCAGAGACGGTGACCGCCGATGCGCCGCGCCGGTACCGGCCATTCACCTGGGCGGAATACAAAAAGACGATGTACACACTTCGTCTGAGCCACAACCGCCTCGACCTCTTCAAAGTCGTCGGTGAAGGAGGTGGTGATTCTGGTGAAGACAAGTCTCGGATATAGATATCAATGTGTAGTGCATAAATGTCGAGTTGTATACGAAATTTTGGTTCTTTGGCAACTATGAACTGCAGATTTCTTGGTGTTATTATCCTCAATCAATGTGTGATTATTATTTATGTAACAGAACAAGTCAGAGTCGTGCAGATGTAATCGTGTAGTAGTTCAGAGAATATTCTTTACTTCTTCTTTTACCTTCCTTCTATTCTATACTAATAGCCTGTAGGTGATTTAACTTGCCTCTTTTGTAGTGAGCAAGAATCTGTTGAACACTTGCTTTTCGGTTGCATTGTTGAGAAACATCTGGAGAATTGTTGCTGAAATATTTCAGTTTGCTTCCCATGATAGTGTAGTGTAGCTGAATTACCTGCCTTGTGGGATATATAAATAACAAAAATATGTTGTTTGTATGGCTGTATTGCTTCCATCTGGAGCTTATGGGCAATGCAGAATTATTTATGTTTTCAAGGGAGCAGTGTGGAAAGATATCTGGATTCTTCTGGGAAAGACAAGCATGTTGAGTCATCAATGGAAGATTCTATGCTTGCATACTGAGTCAACTTACTAAAGGAATGCTTGCTACTAGTAGATCGACAAAGAGGAGAACTCCCGAGGATCGCTTGGAGATGAAGAATAAGGTGAGCGCAAGGATTGATCAACAGAGCTTCTATCTGAGGGCCCATTCCAGCTGATGTTGATGATTTTGTAATAGATACCTCCTGTTGTTGAACTTTCTTTTGCTTGCTATGTTAGTTTTCCTTCTAAACTTTTCTGGCTCAGCTACTTTGGTTTAGCCCGAGCGCAGTCAATCCTATGTTTTGTTTACCTCGTTTTTAATAAAAATGGGGCGGGGGAAAACCCCTTTCAATTAAAAGATAGCTTGTAGGTAATGATGCCCATGGATTTACTCATTTGTCTATGAGGATAGTATCGTTGTTTAGGTAAATAACAAGATTAGCCATTATTCAGTCGATGAGGGAGAGAGACGATTGGATCCGGGCCGTGGGCAGCCACCTCGTAGATCCTTGTAGATCGCCGCTGTTCTATCTACCACATAGATCCGCCTTCCACGTCCTCGGATCCACCACCCTAACATCGTCCACCATGGCGGTCATCGATGGGATCCGGGCCCTAGCAAGTGACGCAATGTCCGATCCAGCACACGACAATGTCGAGGCATATCCGCCAGAACCAACATACCCCATGCATCGGAGAGGAGACGTTCCCGTCGACTACGAGGCGCCTACAGTGACTTTGTAAAATCTCAAGATGATATGGCGGCTCAGTCTCTCCGAGGTGCTCATAGAGATAAGGTGTGCGTTGTTGCGTTCATGGGGTGAATGTATGCGCATATATGTGAGCACTTGCGTTTGTACTGTGTTAAGAAAACATAATCCATCAGAGCCAATCCGCGCCTCCGCACACTGGATCCAGCATCCGACATGATGTCAACATTGACGATCTTGCAAGCCTAGAGATTGTGCGGCCCTTGATGATGAATCTCGAGTGCGTCCTCCGGTTTGGGCACCACGCATGAGATGGAGCGAACCTCCTTGGCCATGGCGAGGATGCCATCGCCGTGGTCCAACCCTTCATGCTGGGCTTGACCTATCTTAGTCCTTTGTACGATCAATGAACTCGGCGAGCCTGATCTCGTGGTTGCGCTTTCCCATGTGGAATGTGGTGAGGATGTTGAAATCTTCCTTGCAGAAGCGGGAGTGGGCGTTCTCGTGTAACTTCATGGACTCCTTGTAGTGACTACTAGGAGTGTCCGCCGACATAGCGGTACGGGGTCCTGGCCGCGCCTATCCCATGATCCATGTCGTTGGATGTCGGTGTCAAAACCGGCGGATCTTGGGTAGGGGGTCCCGAACTGTGCATCTAGGATCGATGGTAACAGGAGACGGGGGACACAATGTTTATCCAGGTTCGGGCCCTCTCTATGGAGGTAATACCCTACTTCCTGCTTGATTGATCTTGATGAATATGAGTATTACAAGAGTTGATCTACCACGGGATCGTAATGGCTAAACCCTAGAAGTCTAGCTCGTATGACTATGGTTATGAGTCTCCGCATCCGGACTAAACCCTCCGGTTTATATAGACACCGGAGGGGATCTAGGGTTACATAAGGTCGGTTACAGAGAAAGGAAATCTTCATATTTGATTGCCAAGCTTGCCTTCCACGCCAAGGAGAGTCCCATCCGGACACGGGTGGAGTCTTCGGTCTTCGTATCTTCACAGCCCATCAGTCCGGCCCATGGCTAACAGGCCGGACGCCCGAGGACCCCTTAGTCCAGGACTCCCTCAGTAGCCCCTGAACTAGGCTTCAATGACGAGGTGTCCGGCGCGCAGATTGTCTTCGGCATTGCAAGGCGGGTTCCCTTTCCGAATACTCCAAGATTGTCTTCGGACGCGAAGAATGTCCGGACCTGTAACACATGCACCACACATAGCCGCAGAGAGTATAATATTCCACGAGTCTAATCCGCTGACAACTTTTTTGTAATGTGACATCACATCCACCCGATCATTATTTTGAACCGTTTTTGTCTGCCGTTCCGCGTTTCGAGATGCGGTTTCCATTGGCACGTCTTGTCAAAGCAAAGATCGTGTCCCCTTATTGCTGGATTCTCATCAATACGGGCGCGGGTAACCCAACCGTGCCGTTTGCGCAGCCCTTGGGAATAGGCGAGTTTTAAGGCGAATGGGGAGGCGCTTTATACTTACTGTCTTTATAAGGGGATAAGGATTCCCTTTCTTCACCCACGCCTTCTATCTCTCCGCCCTTCCATTCTCGAGCTCCAGCGCCCAAGTTCTTGCCTTTTCCACCCCAATAAAGCATTCCACCATGTCCGGATCTGGAGGGCAAGGCAAATGGATGGCCTCCTCCGTCAAGGAGAAGGACATCGCCAAGCTTCGAGAGGCCGGGTATCTGGCGAAAGAAATCGCCCACCGGCTTCCAGCCAAGGGGCAAGTCGTCCCCACACTGAAGCCCAACGAGAGGGTGGTGTTCCTCCCTCATTTCGTCTGCGGGCTAGGGTTTCCACTCCAACCTTTCGTTCGCGAACTGATGTTCTATTACGGGCTAGACTTTCATGATCTAGCCCCGAACCCCTTCCTCATCATCTCGGCATTCATCGTCGTGTGCGAGGCTTTCCTCCGCATCCAGCCCCACTTCGGGCTGTGGCTCAAGATCTTCAACGTGAAGCCGAAGGTGGTGGATGGCCAACACGCGGAGTGCGGAGGAACCATGGTGAGCAAGATGCCCAACGTCACATGGCCCAAAGGTTCTATATCATAGAGCCTCGTGACGCCACTTGGGCCGCGGCTCCAGAGTTCAAGTCTGGAGATCCAATGCGGCTCACCTCCTGGCTAAAGAAGGGCCTGGACTGGTCTTCGTCGGACTAACTGACAGCGCTGTAAACGCGCATCAAGAGCATGATGGATAAAAACATCAAGCTCGTCAATGTGATCCAGGTGATGCTTGTTCGCCGGATCCTTCCATGCCAGAGCCAAACATGCCCTTTGTGGGAATTTGATTCGGAGAAGCACCAGACTTTGGAGAGGCTCTTCGGAACCACTCATGAAGATGTCTGGAAGTTGCTCTTCAAGGGCACCGAGACGCCGCCGGCCATAGACTCGGACCGTGGGCACGATCTTGCCCACCCTGCCAGTGCGGTAAGTCATTTATGTCTCAAGGTGCATCCTCCTCTTAGTTATTCAAGGAAGATATCTAAAAACTTTTACTATTCGCTTTTCAGGCGTGGACAGAGAAAGCGGAGCGGATTCAATGTCCGGCTCCGCTGCCCGAAGAACCATTTATCCCGCTCCTGGAGAAGATGCTGGTTCCAGCACCCTACAAGGCACTGGAGAAGAAGGCCAAGGGGATCCGAAGTGGCCTCTACCGTAAGGGAACTTCGGACATGTCGTCCGAAGACCAAACTCACTCCTCGGCCACCGAAGATGATGACGACGAGGAGGAAGAGAGCAACTCTCCCCCCCCCCCCCGGAGGGGGGAAGGAAGAATAGGGCAGCCTCCACAAATTTGGAGGCGGAGGCCCCCAAGAGGGGAAAAGGCCCCCTCGCGGATAACTCTGCGTGGGATGTCGACAGTAGTCCGGAGCAGCCCCCCAGGACCAAGCCCCTGGCCGCATCGTAAGTACTAACAACTTGTGCATGTCCATGTGTCCAGCCTCATGGTATTAATATGTTAGATTGTGCTATTACAGTCCGGCCCACGACAGCCTCCAGCGATCCTCATCAGGGGGTTCGTTGGATTCAAAGGCGATGGCCAGCGAGTCACCGCCGACCGCTCACTCTCCCAGGCCAGGGGCAACAACGAGGTGATGTCCCAAAGGACCTTCCCAGGCCAGGGAGAGGTTCAGGAGGCCGCCAGAGCGGCGCCAGAGGATGATTCCTCGGCCGTCGGACACATGGGGGAGAAAGCCCCCATGGAGACTGGCAATGGGGACCATGGTCAATTCGGCCCCCAGCCGAATACCATTCCGGAGACCTATACGGCTCCAGAGTCAAGCGAGCAGCCTTCCCCAAAAGGAGGAGGCGTGCCTATCCCGCCGGTGACCTCTGTCCAACCAGAGGCACCGGATAATCTGCTGGAAGCGCTACGAGGCGCTTCCATTGTGGATGAGCACCATATCCTTATGGGTACGGTGATTGAGAAGGTTCAGTCCGTCAAGAGCGGACTGACCGAAGCCTGCAGCAATCTGCTGACCGGCTTTGAGGTAAGCGACGCAAAAGAGAAAGTCCCAATATAGACAGTAGCCCCTGAGACGTTGTCCGGTGTTCAAAAAGAAAAAGCCGGACAGAGGATCAATACCCTGTACGAGACTAACTAGATATGTCTTATGTGACTGAGCAGGCGACGCTGCTGGCCACGACCTCACGCGCTGCCGAAGTCTTCGGACTGAAGCAGAAACTGGAGCGGGCTGAGGATGAGCTCGGCCAAGCGAGGAAGCGGCTGGAAGACCAGCAAGGTAAGTAATAACTTGCTATATATTCAGAAAGAATAAATGATGTTTATTGACCATAGTGTCATGATATATGTAGGAACTACGACTGAGGTCGAGGCCCTTAAGAAGGCCCTGGCCGAAGCCGAGGAGAAAGTTGTCAAGGAGCAGGCCGCTCGTAAGAAGCTCAAGGCCCGGGTCAACGAGGTCCAGCAAGAGCTCCAGGATGCTGTTAAAAAATGCGAGACCTTGGAAGGTGATATTTCGGCTCGAGACACCGAACTCGCCAGGGCTCGCCAAATCGCAGAAGAGGCCCGGGTTGAAGCCCAGGGCGCCCTCCAGAAGATCCAGGAGGCCAAGAAGATTGCAGCGGGTAAGGCGTTTAGTATGCAAAGCAAGTATGTGAAGAAGAAGTATTTCTTACTAACCCGGATTCGGAGTTCTCCAGGGGCGTTTGCGGATCTGCCGCGCAGTGCGTCCGATGCTGCGGAGTTCTTCCGGGCCGAAGAAGGGAGCTGAACGGAGAAGCTGTTCTGGTCGCAGTACCTTGCACCAGAACATCCAGTGCCCTTTAGCGATCAGCTCAAACAGCTGGTCGAGCTGCATAGGGTGGCCGAACTGGCCATGAAGGATTTGATAATCCGGCTGTGGCCTGCCGAAGCTATACCCAGCAGCTACTTCGGCCTCGTGAAGAGGCTGGTGAATGCCTGTCCTCGGCTGGACGTCGTCAAGCGGTCGGTCTGCATCGGGGGCGCTCGCATGGCCTTCGCACGGGTCAAGGTGTGGTGGGCGAAGATGGACGCCGTCAAGCTTGTGACTGAGGGGCCGCCTGAGGGCAAAGAGCACCGCAAGCCCGAACTGTATTTTGCTAGTGTCCTGGAGGGATCCTGGATTGTGGTGGACCAATGTGCTAAGGATATTGTTTTTGAATGAATACATTCATATTATCCCTGCCTTGTATGATAAAACAAAGCCGTTATGTAGTATAATGCTTGTATTTAAAATTTTGTTTTACCTCCCGCGCGGCCGTTTTTTATTAAATCTGAGAGTTGGCCAGTCGTCGGCTTCAGCCCCATGTAGGAAGTACAGGGGTGTTCGGTTAGCGCCAAAACACACTTGATCCAAAGATTTTTTGTCCGTTAAGGAGGTGTTAGCGCTGCGAACCAGGCAATCGGACTATACGGCTTTACCACCCTCACTTAGCCATAGGTGTTTGATAGATAAAAATTTAGGCGCAGCCCCTAGTGTTCGTAAGTCCGAACTTGGGATGCTGTAGACACCTGATCGGGTGAAAAGCGATCCTTCGCGAAATGCGGAAAAAACCTCTAACGATTTGTAACCTCTTGAACAGCTGACCGGCTCACGCCGCATCATGACAATCAGTTTTCGGCTTTCTCAACTGAGGTGCTCAGCCGGATGAACCAGGGCACAATCGCAGTAGTTCTCCCTTTACTACCCTAGCCGATATAGCGGAACGTAAGGTAGTAAGCATAGGAGCCGGGCAACCCAACTATTGACCAAAGACATGATTCGGAGCCGATGCATATAATGCTAAAGATCGGGGTGCCGAACTATACTGTAAAAGTGTTCGGACTTTGTTGCCGTAGTGCGGGGCGCTATGAAGCCCCTGGCCAATATGAAACGTACCAAAGTGTACGGGTGCTATGTGATAAAATTATCATCAAAAACAAAGGAAAACAGAAAGATAGCAAAGGTAATAAGTTGGGGCCTTAAAAATTTGGGCCGCAAACTGTTTCCATTATAATTTGATAAATATGTCAAGGCGTATTGATACAAATAGTGCGATAAGTAACATGCTATTTAACATGCCAAAACCAAGGGAGAGCAGCGTGTGGATCCTGAAAGTAGGTAGAGTGATCGTTAAAGAAACCACCTAGAAATTCCCCCGTACGTCTGTGCTTCTTGCCATCTTGGTGTATTCGTCCTTTGGCAGGACCAGTAAGCAGGCCATCAGGGAAGGCCTGTAGAAAAGAAACCTGAAAAGGAGAAAAAGTAGATAGTGAGAGTATATGTGTCCGGGAGCGGTCGAGCCGTACTATGGATCACCAGACAAGAATGCCTCCGTCTATGCCCATGGTATTTTGAGTGCGTAATTATGTACACACGGTACGAATGCCGCCACTTGATTGGGGCTGGGACGGAGGCCGAATTGCTAGTCAAGCTCTTGACGAGCCGAACTGTCCTGCTGCAGAATAGTCCGGACCCTCTTAGTGGTGTTCGGGAATTCGGCCGCCGAATTAAGGTTTTGCTTGAGAAGGCCGCTCTGCACCCTGCTGCTAGGGCAGCGGTGTGCTCCTCGGTACGGAGGGAGCATTCCGTGTTTCCATTGACTGTTATGACGCTGCGTGGTCCGGGCATCTTGAGCTTGAGATAAGCATAGTGTGGCACCGCGTTGAATCGAGCAAATGTGGTTCGTCCAAGCAGTGCGTGATAGCCACTGCGGAAGGGGACGATATCGAAGATTAGCTCTTCGCTTCGGAAGTTGTCCGGAGACCCGAAGACAATATCTAGTGTGATTGAGCCCGTACAACGGGCCTCTACACCTGGTATGACTCCTTTAAAGGTAGTCTTTGTGGGCTTAATCTGTGATGGGTTAATGCCCATTTTGCGCACTATATCCTGATAAAGCAGGTTGAGGCTGCTGCCGCCATCCATTAGGACCCGCGTGAGGTGGAATCCGTCGATGATTGGATCGAGGACCAGCGCGGCCAACCCGCCATGACGGACACTGGTCGGATGGTCTCAGCGATCAAATGTGATCGGGAAGGAGGACCATGGATTAAATTTTGGGGCGACTGGCTTAATCGCATAGACGTCCCTGAGTGCACGCTTGTGTTCTCTCTTGGGGATGTGAGTAGCATATATCATATTCACCGTTTTGACCGCAGGGGAGAATTTCTTCTGTCCCCCTGTGTTCGGTGGCCGAGTATCCTCGTCATCGTCCTCACTCTGCGACCCCTTCTCTTTGTTATCGGCATTTAACTTGCCGGTCTGTTTAAAGACCCAACAATCTCTGTTGGTGTGGTTGGCTGGTTTTTCTGGGGTGCCATGTATCTGGCACGGACGATCGAGTATGCAGTCCAGACTGGATGAGCCCAAATTGTTCTTATTGTACGGCTTCTTCCGCTGACCGGACATGGAGCCACTGAATCCGACGCTTGTGTCGGTTGCGTCGGGGCTTGCCGTTGCTACCCTTGGCTTCAGAGGTGCCAGGTTCGCTTGCATTATTATTGCAACGGGCTAGCCAACTATCTTCGCCCGCCCAAAAGCGGGTCATAAGTGCCGTAAGGGCCGCCATGGACTTCGGCTTTTCCTGCCCGAGATGTCGGGCGAGCCATTCGTCGCGGATGCTATACTTAAAGGCCGCTAGGGCTTCAACGTCCGGACAGTCGACGATCTGGTTCTTTTTAGTTAAGAACCTAGTCCAGAATTTCCGAGCTGATTCTCCGGGCTGTTGGACTATATGACTTAAATCATCTGCATCCGGAGGTCGGACGTATGTTCCTTGGAAGTTGTCCAAGAAGGCTTCTTCCAAGTCTTCCCAGCTGGCGATGGAGTTTTCTGGCAGACTGTTCAACCAGTACCGAGCTGGTCCTTTGAGTTTCAGTGGGAGATATTTGATGGCGTGGAGATCATCGCCACAAGCCATATGAATATGGAGGAGGAAATCCTCTATCCGGACCGCAGGGTCTGTTGTCCCATCATATGATTCGATGTTTACGGGTTTAAAAACCCTTCTGGGAATTCATGGTCCATTACTTCATTAGTGAAGCAAAGAGGGTGTGCGGCGCCTCTATATTGGGCCACATCGCGACGTAGCTCCGATGGAGTCTGTCTGCAGAGTTTGGTTTGGGCGTGACTGGGCTTATTACGTCCAAATAGGTGGTCGTCGTCACATGTCGGGGCACTCCCTCGCGATCCGTAGATCGATCTAGTATGTCCTGCATTATTGTCCAGTTTTTGCCATAGGTCATAGGTATGTCCCCGAGCTGTTTGATCTCTACCTTTACGGTGAGGTGGAGTGGGCTGGTGTTCGGCTTGAGTTGCCGCTTTGTATCGACCCCGTGGTGGTCGATCAGCCGCATTGCGTGATGATGGTATGGGCTCCAACGCCTCATCATCGAATTGAGGTAGCAATTTACATTGCGGGTAACTTTTGGCTGGGCGCTTGAGGCCGTATTCCTCGGCTACCAGGACATCAGTCCATTTATCGTTCAACAGGTCTTGGTCAGCTTGAAGCTGTTGCTGCTTCTTTTTCAGACTCCTTGTAGTGGCTAATAGCCGGCGCTTAAAGCGCTCCTGCTCGAGGGGTTCCTCAGGCACGATAAAGTCTTCGTTGCCGAGGCTCACCTCCTCCTCGGAGAGCGGATGATAACTACCATCCTCCGAGTCTTCATTTATGGCCTGTTCGTCAGGGCTGACTTGCCCATCCTCCTGATTGTCCTGTCCGGCAGTTTATTCGTCGTGGTCTTCTACGTCTTCGGGAGTGTTGTCGTCCCCTGTGCCGGTGTTGCTGTCCTTACTGCGGCGTGGTTTAGAGCGGCGCCGCTGACGCCGGCGCTTTGGTTGTGTCTTAGGGGGTCACCCTCCACTGGTTTTTCCTTGTCATCACCGCTATTATCTTTTGGCGTATCCACCATGTATACGTCATATGAGGAAGTGGCCGTCCATCATCCGATGAATGGCGTGGCTTGGGCCTCCTCTTCTCCGGCATCGTCGTCCATACCGTCGATGTCCTCGGAGTCATAATAGAGTGTGTCGGTTAAGTCGTCGACAGTGGCTATGAAGTGGGTGGTGGGTGGGAAGCGAAATTCTCCATCGTCAGCCTCCAGTTCGAACCAGACATAATTCGGCTGTGAGTCCCCCGCCAAGGACAGATTCTTTAGTGAGTTTAGTACATCGCCGAAAAGCGAGTGTCGGAAGATGTCTGCGGTGCTGAATTCGAAGATTGATAACCGATCAAGCTCGGCGTCAGCGGACGCACATGGTTTGGAACTCATAGCCGGAAACGACTCTGGAGTTCCGGCGACATAGATATCACATGAGGCTAAGTATGTGTGCGGCTCCAACACCGCGGAATCTGTGGCCTCCGTGGCGGGGTTGAGCTTCCCGTCCTCGGATGGCGCGATTTGCTCCGGATCTAAGGCCAGAGTAGTTACAGGAGCTATCTCCTGGATGTGATCCGATGACAGATTTAAGTAATGTTCATCGAGGTGACCGGGAGCGGCTGCCGCGGTCTCGAATCCATCGAAGATCAAGTCTCCACGGATGTCCGTGACATAATTCAAGCTCCCGAATCTGACCTGATGGCCAGGGGCGTAGCTTTCGATCTGCTCCAGATGGCCAAGCGAGTTGGCCCGCAGTGCGAAGCCGCCGAATACGAAGATCTGTCCGGGGAGGAAGACTTCTCCTTGGACAGTGTCGTTGTAGATGATTGAAGGGGCCATCAAACCTCTTGACGACGGCACAGTGGAACTCTCAATGAAAGCACCAATGTCGGTGTCAAAACCGGCAGATCTCTGGTAGGGGGTCCCGAACTGTGCGTCTAGGATCGATGGTAATAGGAGACGGGGGACACAATGTTTACCCAGGTTCGGGCCCTCTCTATGGAGGTAATACCCTACTTCCTGCTGATTGATCTTGATGAATATGAATATTACAAGAGTTGATCTACCACGAGATCGTAATGGCTAAACCCTAGAAGTCTAGCTCGTATGACTATGGTTATGAGTCTCCGCATCCGGACTAAACCCTCCGGTTTATATAGACACCGAAGAGATCTAGGGTTACATAAGGTCGGTTACAGAGAAAGGAAATCTTCATATTTGATCGCCAAGCTTGCCTTCCACGCCAAGGAGAGTCCCATCCGGACACGGGTGGAGTCTTCGGTCTTCGTATCTTCACAGCCCATCAGTCCGGCCCATGGCTAACAGGCCGGACGCCCGAGGACCCCTTAGTCCAGGACTCCCTCATTGGGTCTCTCCCCAAACTCCCTCATGTCGTTGCGGCTGCCAAACCGACGGAAGGAGGTGACTAAGGCGGGGACCAAGGACTTCACTTTGCCGATACTAGAAACTTTTGTTTTGAATTAATTTAGATTACTTACCACATGATTGGCAGCTTGGTGGAAAGGGAGGCGAGATAGTTGATCTAGGATTTTCGGATCAAGAGGTATTTTGAGCCACCCCCAACCATCTTTTGCGGAAGGGGCTGTCACGACACCATGGGAGGTAAAAAATAAATTACTAAGAAATAATTTTTTTACTATAAGAAAAACTAGAAAGAGGCAAAAAAATGTCACTAACAAAGCCAGATCAGGTCGTCATGGTTTTAAAAATTGCTCATGCTTTTAAAATTTTGTTTATAAATTAAAAAATATTCAACTTTAAAAAATTGTATGTGGATTCTTTTTAAAATTTTCCTTTTTTAAAAACTTGTTCAGAATGTCAAAACGCGATCATTTTTTGAAAAGCACGAACAAAATAAAAAAACATTTTCTGAAAAACACGAACACATTTTGGAATTAAAAAAACAAAAAAACAAAAATATTGATAACACAATTCTTTTGATTTCCTAAAACATTTTTTTAAATTTTTGAACAATTTTTTTGAATGGGAACATTTCTGAAATTCCAAAAACAATTGAAAGCATGGACATTATTTGAAACTCAAACATTTTTTAATGTTGTGAACAAATTTTGAAAAGTGGAAATTTTTTAATGTGTGAACAAATAGTTAAAACAAGGATTTTTTTTAAATTGTGAAAAAAAAAATTGAAACCGCAAACATTATTTGGAAGTCCTAAACAGTTTTGGAAACAAGATTTTTTTTAGTTTGCCAGTAAACTTTTAAAGGGAACATGTTTTGAATTTGTGAACAAATGGTGAAACAAGATTATTTTTTGAAATTCCAAACAATATTTCAATATTCTTAACAAGTTCAAAAATAAAAAAGAGAAAACGGAAAAGAAATGAAGAAGAAAAGAAAGAAAATTTTAAATAAAAAAGAAATAAAAATATTAAAACAAAAAAAGGAAAAAAGAAAAAAAGAATAAGAAACCAGTGAAAAACCGGTTCGAGAACCTATTAGAAGGTTCCCAAAATTGGGGCCGGGCCATCTCATTCGCTGCCCACTCGCCTATGTGGGCAGATAGGATTTCCCCTCAAACCCTCGCGATCAGGACTCAAGAAAAAAAGAGGCCGCTAGTCTACATGCGTTCTTGGACGGAGGCGGCACCGTGGCAGGGCAACAAGCCAACAACCACTGAGCAGAGACCAGAGAGGGCGACGGCCAAGGCGCGGCAGCGATCGACAAGGCCGCTGGTTAAATATGCTGATGACGTCGAAGAAGAAGAGCAAGTATATTTTGCCAACGACTGAAATAAGGTCCATTAATTCCCTATTCAGTCTATTCTAATTAATTAGTCTTCTTTTCTAATTTTACCATATATATAGGGTTTTCTCCTTTATAAACCTAGCCACATCTGGACTTTTTTCAGCCTCCGACGTTACCCCGTTGCTGGCATAAACCGTCGCTTGGCTCCATCGCCCTCTGCTTGATGATCACACCAAAAAAATGCCTAGTGGAAACTGATGATCTAGAGTCCTTGTGAAAATTTCGTGCAAAACGAAGCGGTGCTAGTTCGGAAAATCTCACCGACCTGCAGTCGGTCCTTTTACACTGATGACAATTCAACTTGTTTTCTTTTAGAGCGAATTGACACTTGAGTTGACAGTTCAACCGTTGAGGCAAGATAAGGGGCGCACGGAATCTGTTGGATTGGCAGTCAGCAAGCCGGCAAGGGAAGGGCTAACGTGCGGTTGGAGGCCTTTGAACACAAATGATAATGAGGACATGAGCTGACGTCTCACGGCGGCGAGTCGATGATCCTGTTTCGGCTTGAGAAACCAAATATCTGTCGTGCACGGCTACCCCAGTGCAATATAAGGAGGATGCAGAGAGTTATCACTGTCATCTTTTATGTTTCTGCAGCTTGATGAAAGGAGTTCCATTGGATGACAGTTACAGACTTTCAGAACTATTATGAAATGAAGCAAATGAGCAGTTCAACTGAAAACTACATTTCCATTCATTCAAGTATTTAAAAAAAATTACACAACATGTAAGCCTGGTTGCTACGTTTATTCTGCCGAAAGCTAAAACTTTAAACTATACGCAACACACAAGTAAATCAACTGGTCGATGAGAAGGGTGATCATATCTTCTTCAGCCTAATTTGAGCACCGTGCTGCGGCTGGAGGGTCATCACGGTATACGGCGCATGGGTGTAGGACGGCGAGAGCGCGAAAGAGAAGCGCTGGAGGATGGTGCTCAGTGCCATCTTAGCTTCCAGCAATGCAAAGTTCTGGCCAATGCAGATCCGAGGACCCCCTCCAAACGGGAAGAATGCTGACGGATGCTTTGCCGCGCTCGAGATGCCATCAGCAAACCTCTGTGGATTGAACTCACTTGCATCCTCTCCCCAAATATCGGGATCATGGTGGATAAAGAGAAGGGGCAAGATAAGGGTCACTCCTGTAGGATATTTGATGCCGCCAAGCTCCGTTGCCTTGTAAGTTCTTCTGGTAAGATAGGTTACCGGCGGGTACAACCTAAGAACCTCATACAGAATCATTGTTACCTGCAAAACAATACAGAAGAACAAGAACATTACTCCGACCACTCTATACTTAAAACATCACATCATCCTGTTTTGCTCCAAAAAATTACTTTTAATTCATGAGTATTTGTTTTCACTCACATGTATATGCAGACATGCAGTACAATTTTTAATGGAATGAAAATCTGATAGGAGTAGGGTTTTATTGTTGGCTACTCTTTTGTTCACTCACAAGCCATCAATTTCGTACTTACAATCTTCAGGCGACTCAGGTGCTCATAATCTGGTGTGGTTCGTCCGAAGTGATGCAACACTTCCTCTCTTGCTTGCTCTTGCCACTCCGGGTGCATGCTTAGCACAATTAGTGTCCATGTGAGCAAGACCGATGTTGTCTCCATACCTGCAAAGTAAAACAGCTTGCATTCCTCAATTATATCATCAATACTCATTCCTTGGCCTGCCTTCCCATTTGATTGTTGCATATTTGACTCCAACAGCAATCCTAGCAAGTCATTGCTGCTGGCTTCACCATTTTTAATAGCTCTTTCTTTTTTTCCAATAATGCCTCGCATAATCATGCGGATCTCATGATCAATTGCTCTCATCCTTCTATTATTTTTTGTTGGTAAGAACCTGCAAATGTTATGACATGTCATCATAGGAAAGAAAATCTTGATTGCTATTGTTTAAGTTTAACATGGAAAAGAAAAAAGTTTCTTTGACCAGTCTACTATTTTATTCAATGAGTTCTTCCATTTCCAAAAAAAAAG
This sequence comes from Triticum aestivum, assembly GCF_018294505.1. NCBI lineage: Eukaryota > Viridiplantae > Streptophyta > Magnoliopsida > Poales > Poaceae > Triticum > Triticum aestivum. The sequence goes on from NC_057814.1 coordinate 560,747,507, forward strand.
GAAGCCAGCTATTTTTATCAAACACCAAGGGCCATGTGTTCTACTCCATTTGCTATAAATTATATGGGCTTGCGTTATAAAGGTTTACAAGCACTCTTGTATGCAAGTCGAAAGAATATTTTTTTTGTGCAAGGGAAGAACTTACCAATAGCCTGGGATAAAAAATGTCTGAAAAGCCTGCATTAGTCGTTTAGCTAACTCCCCTTGCAGCTCGAATATTTTCTTCCCTTCCTGATAATTGCTACCAAATGATGTTCTCGCGATGACATCTCCGGTAAAATTCTGGAACTCAGGACATGTGTCAATCTCAGATAATCCTTCAGTGGACATCGAATTTTCCCACCTTGCAACCATTTCTTCGCAACAGGTAGAGAAAACTGGCAGCATCCTCTACAGATGAAACATTATCATCAGTCTATGCAATACCCATGTTGTGATTTAAAATGAGAAAACAATGAAGTTTCCATTGAACAGGGCACCTTTATCTTCTCATGGTGAAAGGCGGGATTGAGGATTCTTCGGTGCTTTGCCCATTTCTCGCCTTCATGATTTGCGACTCCGTCGGCTAGTAGCTTCCCCATACGGCTACTCCTTTGTTTCCGATAGTGTCCAAGCTTGTTGGACAGAATTTCTCTCACTAGATCCGGGTCAGAAACCAACACCCTCGGCGTCGGCCCAAACCAAGTGAAGGGCATTTTCCCTGCATATTTGTAAATCGACATTTTGTGACATCGTACGGTGATCAAAGTGCATGCATGTTAGATGTTACAATTTGTTAGCTGCTCCTGCCTAGCAAGATGCATGCCCACAAATATCCCACACGTAACCGTTGTCTTCTTTACCGAACATCCCTACGAGGGAGAATAGAAAAAGTTCAAAAGAACTTGTGAATTCGGGGACTGAAAGATTACCGTGCTCCTTAACGGCGTTGCAGAGCATGGGGTGCACGCGAGGGATGATGTCGTGGGAGCCGAGGGGCAAGGGCTGTGATCGGGCCTCTCTGCTGAGCCGGGCGTCCTCCGGTGCGTCGCCGCTGAAGAGGCGGTACCGGGTGCCCCTGAGGCCCTGGGCCCGCAGAGCCCTGCCCAGCCGCCGCGGCGTCCACCACGCCCACTCCAGAATCCAGGCGGCCAACGACAGTAGCGCCACGGCTGCCACCGCACCGGCGATGCTCCACGGAGAGGCGTCCCCCAGCATCTGGAGACCTACGAGTGCAGAGGAGGAGCTCAGGAGTCAGGAGTCGTACGTAGTACGATCGGATCGCGGATTCGCAGCACGGGTCTGAGTGGAGTTAAATACACACACCGCCGGTTGGCTTCACACGTATGCAGTTTTGCTTCGAGTTTTTTTTATTTGATTTTGCTTCGAGGTTTTGGCTCAATTGGTGTGAGCGTGAGCGAGGGTAGCCTCGAGAAATTAGTTATGTGACTTTTCTAGCCATCTTTTTTTTTTGAGGGAGACATTGCTAGCCATCTAGAAACCCAGAGAAGTATGGGAGACACACAGCAGATGGCGACTACATAGACCGATCAAGTGGCCCTAGTGATCACGTAGGGAGGAACTAGCACAATAATTTCTTTTTTCCCTAGAAAAACAAGATTTTGTTTGTGTGGATGCGAGGCACAAGACTGAATAGTCGTGATCGACGTCGATTTTTCTTTTCGATACTCCCTTCATTCCGAATTATAAGATGTTTTAGTAACTTTTCTCTGAATTGAATGTATATAGACGTGTTTTATTGCATTTGTTCACTCATTTGTATGCAGTCCATATTAAAATATTTGAAATGTCTTATAATTCAGAAGAGAGGTAATACTTCTTTCTGCAGAAAACAAACATGCTGTAGCGAAAACATACTTTTCTTAAGTACATCTCATGTGTTCTTGCTCGACAAGTCGATTTTTTCCCACCACCTAAAGAACACATGACATTTTTTTTCCAGAAACAACAAATATCCTGCTCGAAAAGAGGGAAAACATTTGCACCATAAAAATTAAAGCAAACACCTTTATGTATAAATTTCATCCAACTTCGTTGTTGTGACACACTCACATAGTTATACATGTGAAGATAATTCAAAATTATAGATGTTCTCCAATGTTATATGCCGATTTTATTGAAATTTATTAATTTCCATGAATCAGGCTTTTCCCCATTTTGTATATAAAGCACACATCCAAATGATACGAGGTGCTGAGGAAGCTCCCAAAAGCTCATCAAAAAACAGAAAACGCGGCACACCACATTGAAGACGCAAAAATCATGCAAGAGTGTACAACAAAACGCCACCGGAGTGCTGCCGAGAAGAGGCACGGTAGAAATGTCGACAAAACCAATAACCACCGACACCCGATGACAATGCCTCGAAGAAGGTAACGATGCCATGCGACGCCAGCGCGTCTGCCAAAGCGGACAATGTTTTCACCTTGAGTGTCAGAGAGGAGGGAAGGGACCAAGGCGGTGCCCCAAGAGAAACATGACACCCGCAGGCATTGCCACCGCCGGCACGGAGGCAAAAACCTTTCACCGCCCCTACACACCACACCAGGAGCAGGCCAAAGACCCATCCCAACAGGAAGCCAACACGACATGTCAGGAACTCTAGATGCAAATCAGGACTAGACCATGACTGCACACCTCGCTATCCACATGGTCGAAGCATACCGCCAATACCTGCCTCAACGCTGCTCGTCAGAGAACCAATTGTGAACCTCACCATCAAGGGTCACTGCCCCAGCATCCATTGGCTTCGCCCCCGCCCTCATACCAGGCCGACAACCACCGGCAACCAACGGAATGGGTTTAAAGGTGCCTTCCTTCCCACCCCTGGAGAACACCTAGGCTCGTGCCCACCCAAGCATGGTTAGATTTGGACACTACCGCCCCCACCCTGCCCCATTTGAGCAAGGCCCAAGCACCCCAGTGGCTCACAACCACCACACGAGAGGATTGTGAGATTCTGCGACCTGCCTAGCAGCGGATCTAACCACGACCAACACAAATCTGGTAGGGTTTGGATGGGAACCGACCTCGGACCGTCGAATCGATGGAAAGTGAAGGAGAGGACCACAATGCCATTGTTGGCCGAGTCGGCCCCTCGAGCCCGCCCACCGCCAGCCAACATCCACCACCACCACCGTCGACTGACATCAGTAGTGCCGACAGATAGTCGCACTATCGCCTCTGGAGGCCTCACCAGAGCCACATGATTTGGCTGCCTCACTCCGCCTGATGTATTTTGTCAAAGAGGGGAACATCCCCACCACCCCCCCCCCCCCCCCCCGCCCCCTTCACGGTAGTGCCGCACAGGCTTCACCCGGCGGTGCCCTCCGGCGACGATGAGGGCAGAGAGAAGAAGGGGCTGACGAGTGGTACCGGCAGCGCAAGATTTCCCATAGCTCTCGCGTGTTTTTTGCAAAGTTGCTAAGGGGGGAAGATTGAAATTTACTAACCCTTCCAATTAATGCAACCTTAGCACAATTGCTTTGTAATCACTGGTTATACTAGATAGATAGTATTTTAAAGTACTATATTATTGGAGTATCTGTTAGGCAACTTTAGATGGGATCACCGATTAGATTATAGTCATCGCATTAACCATATGAGCTCAGCTCTCCTGTTCCATGGCTCTACTTTATACTTACAACTGTAGGTTTCTTATTGTATTTATCTATCAAGTAGTCGTAAAAGTTCTATCTTTTGGGGTATGTATCCATATAGTTACAGTTACTCTATTCAGTTAAGACTCGATCCATCAAAATGGATGGAGTGGGCGCTATTGCCTATTTTTCTAGACTTCTAGAAGCCAGAGCCGTGTGAGACCACACAGCGGACAGCGACTACATAGTACATACAAACCGATCGAGCGCTCCTGCGGATCACCGAAGACCCTGCGAGGCACTTGTCGTCGCCATCGACGTCTATTTTTCTTTCCGACGAGTAGTCTTTCCTTTCTGAAGTCTGAAGATAAGCCGGCGGAAGCTCACCCTGGCCCGCAACTTCTCCCCACCGATGGAGAGGCGAGATCACCCGAGGACTTGCGTAAGTAAACACTTGTTGTCCTACGTACACCCCTGATCGATCGCATCCATCTCATCCGGTTGGCACCTTGTGCACGGGACACCACCTGGTTACATCAATCGATATCCTTGGATTGAAGTTGAAACATGAGCACTCACATGGCATTGCCAACCACGGGACAAGGGATTTTGTTTTGTCTTAGCCTAGTTCTTGTAGATCTGACGAGATCCGTGATGGTGGCAGATCAATGTTCAGTTGTTCACGTCAACTGAACCGAGCAAACCGTGATACGCTAGCCATGATCCGCCCTACTACTTAGCAGGAGGAAATCAGTGAGACGGCAGGGCTCCCCTGCAGCTGCTGTGTGCTGTGTCTCGCGTAACACCACATAAATTTGGCGAAAATGCTAAAACCTACGTCCTCCTTTACGTAACCTTCCTAACAAACCTCTCCAACCCTCCCTGAATTACTGTAAATTTGGCGACCACACACTCAAGCAAACCGTGGTTCTTATCTTCAGGATTACCCGTACAGAGCATAATTTATTTATTTTTGCGAGGGAGAGAGCGCAATTTTGCAACAATTGCACACGGTCGTTTGCTAGCGATCGCACGATGAGCTATCCATTACACACAGTTTGTTATTGCTATAATTAGGCACACGGACTAGTATTTTCGTACCATGTGTGATGCTTTCATCGCACATAAGGTGTACTCCTATAATTTTATTTTCTACTACCTCTATACCGAAATACTTGTAGTTCCCCCAACTACAAGTATTTTGGTACAGAGGGAGTACTATTCTGTACCCGAACCTTTGTTTGATCTTTTTTTACACTTGATAAAGTACCAAAAACACACAGTAAACATTTTACCGAATGTTAAACTCGGTAAATGACACTCGGGCTCCTACTCATCAAGTATATACCGAATGTTTTTCTGTTTTTACCCGAAACTGTAGGAATTCCTTCCTATAGTATTTAAAAAAAAATCAAAGAAAGAGGTTTAATTACAAAAAACTAAAGAAAAGAAAGCTAACTAAGTTACAACAACACGGAGGTCAAAGCGAAATCCTGTTATCTGAAGTTCTAGACCCAGTTAGGGAGTGAGCCATATGATTTCCGCTTAGCTCTGAACAGAAGCACATGCATTTCATCCTTAAAGAGCTTTCTGCAACCATATAAGCTTGGCTGAATCTGTCTAAAGATGAAGCCATTTCTGGTGTTCCAAATTGCCCAGGGAAGAAGGATGATAGTATCCATGGCAAAGGGCAAGTTCAGCAAGTGCTTCAAATTGGCAATCTGATCTTGTATCCAAAATGACAAATGACAAAGCTGACCAATTGGGGCATAATTTTTTTCAGCAGGTTTGGGCAAATTGACAATGGAAAAAGAGATGATCTCTGGATTCCACTACACGTAGATCACACATGACATGGGAGTAGTTATGAAGGAAGAAAATTTTCCTCCCTAGCATCTCTCTAGTATCCAGCCTGTCATTCCGAAGGAACCAAAAGAAAATTTTGAGCTTGAGCTGGTTGCAGGTTTTCCAAAGCCAGGTTATGGCAGGAATGGGGGTGGAATCTCCAAGGAGCATCAGGTAAGCCATTTTCGCTCTGAATTGATTAGCATTTGCAGGAAATTGCCAAGAGTCAGGCTGATTCCCCAGGGAAAGATCTTGAAACAGAGCTTCTATCTATTGACAGTCGGTAAAGATACAATTTACCAAGTGTTTTTCAGTAGCACTCGGTGAAGTTTTTTTTTAAAAAATTTCAAAGAGGGAGGGGTGGAGCTCCCCTCACCTGAACTTCAATATACTAGTAAATTCATGCATGCATGCACGTTGATATCAGACAAAAAATTAAATGCATGTCAATATTAGGTAGGATATCATTTACGTGTTAGTTATGTGGATAGTCTATATTTGGTATGTTATTAATTGCACGGTAAAAATATTGAGCTCTCACCATTGGAGCAATATAGGTCATCAGATTGACATAGTTTGATGGCTGAGGTTTGTTAGATCTGCCTCATTGGGTCTTTTTTTATTGGTATTTCTACTCCTAATGAAGCAGTTGGTTGGATTGCGTCCAGTTTTTTTTTCGTTCCACCACTTTCGTCCGTTTTTTGACTGGTTTTTATCGTCCCCTCCCCCCACCCCTTTTCAACTGGTTTATTTCCCTCTTCACTCTTTCATTGTAAACCAATACTTTCCTAAGGTATAAACAATCACAGGTCTAACTTTCCTAACTTACCTAAATCAACCAATCCCTCCCATCAATGCAATTTGCTTTAGGAAATAAAATAACGAATTTTAAGAAAACAAATAGCGGAATTGAAGGAAAAATCAATCAACAGTTATGAAGAGAATTTCTACTTCTAATGGAGCAGTTGGTAGAATTGCGTCCAGAATTTTTTTTGTTCCACCACTTTCATCCAGTTTCTTTTCGATTGTTTTTTTTCGTCCCCTCCCCGGCCCCACTCCTTTTCCACCGGTTTATTTTCCTCTTCACTCTTTTCTTGTAAACCAATACTTTCCTAAGATATAAAAGATCATAGGTCTAACTTTCCTAACTTACTTAAATCAACTGATCCCTGCCATCAATGCAATTTGCTTTAGGAAATAAAATAATGAATTTTAAGGAAACAAATAACGGAATTTAAGTAAAACCAATCAACAGTCATGAAGAGAATCATGACTTACCTTTTCTTCTCCAATCCTTCCCGACCAATCTCTGAATCTTTATTGTCTTCTCTTCTGCTTCCTGCCTTCCCCCACATCTTCTTCGGCATAGCGGCTGCCGCCGCTGCGCCCTCTGCTGTCGGATCGCACAGGCTCCCGTTGTAGCCGTCTCCCACCATACTGAAGCGATCATCGCCAACAGAACGCCTCCATCCCACCACGCCTCATCCCATCTTCCAGCACCGTGACTCCATGAGGACATCCGAATGTACGAGCAACACAACTGATCAGTGCATGAAGATATACTGATCTCGGGAGCTGATCTGTGCATGCAGCTGAACTCGGGACACACAGGCTCTGCTTGCAAGGTACGCAGCAACAGTAGCACTAGGGATATATATGTGTGTTGACTATGCAAAGTACAGTGATTTGTTACCATTAACTTAGGTACGTGAAGTCGGCCCTTGAGTTAGTACAGAAGTATTTTCTTTCTGTGTTTGTGATGCTAGCTACTGTGCTGCCGTGTCCAAGCAGACTCACCGTCGTGCTATGGGGTTCTATTGTTTATAACAAGATGGTAGTTGAACATGCACATCTTTTGAATGCCTATATCTATATTTTGGTGGTGTAGATAAAGGCGTAAATCTATTTGCATCTTGTCGTCGTTTAAGGACTGACCAACATCCAGCGTCCTTTGCTGTGTACAACATGGATACGACAAAATATATTCCCACTCCATACGATCATCGTTCAAGCTATTTTTTGAAGGAGCTGTATTTGAACAGTATTATGATAGTTTTCCAAGAAATCCTCAATATTCTTTCCATTGGAAAACTTTGAACCTAATAATTCCAATACATGATCTCACAAACGTGGTGTTTTGGAACTGAAACTATTCTTGTCAAGTTTAATAGCCATGTCAAGTTTTTATAGAATATCAATCAGGCCTTTCTTACCAACTTCAGTAGTAAATATGGAGTCTCCGGCATGATCCAGTGAACATAACATCTGAGTAAGTTTCCCATTTTTTGACTAATCAAGTTCTCTAAATTTTTTCGTTGCAGATGGAGTCACTGACACTATTAAGTGAATGTATTCCTTCAAAGAATTGTCCAACTCCATCAACACAAGTAATATTGATTGATCAAGTAAATTGTAAATGTATCATGTGTTGGTAATTAACTAATTATATTATATTTTTTGGGTGTTGTCGACCTTAAAAGCCAACCTACAGATGCAAAATAACGGAATAGACAACATGGTAGGGAGTGATATGCACAAATGGATCAACAGAAAGAAGATGAACTACTTATTGCATACAAAAAGAATCTAATGCCAGCAGGCTCATGGTGAATTAAAGTTATGTACAAATTGCATTGCCGCTTGCGCATATTTTCTCTAAAAATGACCATAACTGTGTCATGCCACTTGCTGTTCTTCAGTAGAGATTTAATCAATCCAGAATGTTGTAAATTGACACAGTTGAACCACATGCTCGGAGAGACGATAAGCAAGGTGGCGACCGAATACCCGCTAGAGCTATTTGACGTCTTTTGAGAGCCACAATCAGAGTCTTGATAGGCTCTAAGACTTGTCTTCCACCAACTGCACCTTTAGATGTACATACGAGTTCATATCCTATATACATAAGAAGTTCATCCCCACTATATGATTTATCATGCAAGCTGTCCACATCAGCAGATCAGCCACATCATCATTCCATAACCGGCTTACAAATGGGACCAACCAAGAGTTCAGCAGGCCACCTCAGCAATCAGTTACCAGTTGCCGGAGGACCGAAGGGACGCTCACCTGCGGCTGCGGTACAGAGTACAGACAGACCTCACTCGGTCACTCCCGAGTCCGACCCACCTCATGCCGTCGTGCGTGAACCCACCAAGTCAAAAAAAGGCCAAAGCTTTCCTGTAACCATCTTTACCCCAATTTCTGCCAATTTTCCCCCACGCTGGCGGTCTGTCAGCGAAGCCCTCCTCGGGCCGCTGGTCAGAGCCGGAGGACCTCCCTCATGTCCTTGCTATGCTCCAGACCGTCCTCGCGACTGCGGCCTCCGACAGATCGGAAGCGGCCATCCCGGCGCGTCCCCACTTCCTGCCGGGTCGAGAAGGAGCTTGCTGGCCTCTCCCGACCTCCTCGCCGCCATCAATGCCTGCGAGATCCAGAGTAGCTCCCTCAAGCCGTTGCTGTGCTCCTGGCCTTCATCGCGTCGGCGGCCTCGGAAGCGGCTGATGCGGCCATCCTCGCCGCGGCCCCGGTTCTAGCGGGATGAGGTGGGCAAGGAGAAGCCCGCTCCGCCACTGCCATTAAGGCCCGCAAGCCATCCCAGCGTAGTCGATTCAGCCTATAACATGCTACTGGTCTGCTTGGCGCCCTCGCACAGCCGGACTATGACGCACCGAACGCGGCCGTTCCCGCCCCCGCGGTGGCCTCCATTCCAGCGGGATGACCTCGGGAATGAGAACCTTGCCGGCATCCCCTCGCCTCCTCGGCGTCGCCATCAATGCCCAAGGTACGTGTATCTTACTCTGTTCTTCAGACTTTTTAGACTTCAGTTCTTTCTCCCTGACATTTCTTCAGTTTCATCACGCTTCTACCTACCATCAACCATCGTGTGTCACACATGGAGAGTCCTGAAGTGTAATAATTTCTTGGCGCTTGCTGGTAGCTCTGAGGTGCTTTCTAGCTTCAATAGGGCGAGGACGGTGACCTACAGACTGGACTACAGCAACAACGCTTCTGTAGTTGAAGCCCTGTTGTTCTTCAGTAAATTTTACTTTCCTCACACCAACCGTACACAGCCCACTGCTTCAAGCCCTGTGTAGCCCAATTCTAGAATCATCCCACACTGTTTATCTTCTCCGTTGCCATCTGGGACCAGCGAAAACCTTTCAGCTGCAGGTAATTAATGCATGGCGCTCCACTTCCACTCCCCACTATCTCAAGTTCTCTCAACCAAAAGAAACTGATGGATCCCCATATAAAGTGCTTACCCCGCTTTGGCACATCCTCCAGTATAGGTGGATGTTTTCCATAGGGCACTCATACTTGCTGCTGGTGAACAACTCCCTCCCCAGTCCTCCACATTCGGACATTCCCGGTGACATATTGCCCGTTGAATCACAAATTTGGATTTCTTCAGGTACTAGATGACTTGAACGCCCGAGCCATAATCTTAGTTGTTCTTCCCTCGCTGCATACCCATGGTGTCTCAGATTTATGGTTCCTATAGGTATATATAGTTCCCATCCATTGATAATTTTGAATTTTGTGTGCTTGATTAACATCTAAATTTAATTTTGCTTTACTGAATTCATAGCCTTGCATGATATATTGCCGGTTGAATCACAAATTTGGAATTCCTCGGGTGTTGGACGACTTGGATGCTCAGGCAGTCATCTTCGTTGTTCTACCCTCACTGCATACCCAAGCGCGTCAGGTACACATTGATCCCATCCATTGCTACTTCTGCATCTTTGTGTACTTGATTAATATTTAAATTTAATTTAGCTTGATCGAACACACAGCCTTGCATACTTTGCCTATTCTGGATTTTATTGCTTGATCCAGATGTGAATTTTATTTTGCTTGATTGAAGAATATATCCTGGAATTTTAATTCGTTATATGTTAAAACATTGTATCTGCTTACCCTATCATGTCCATGGTGCTACTAAGGCCACAAGCTGACTACTACTGCCTTCAGACCCGTATTTCTCCTTTTATCTCATATATGCACGTTCGTGTCATCAAATATTTGGTTTTGCTTTCTGTTTTGCGACTCATTCATGCCGACGGTTGTCAGCTTGATGCTGAACAATCTATTATTGATTTATGATGCTCCTCCTGGCCTACAGGTATTCGACTAACTGTTGTTGCATAAATTTATCTCGAGCTGATTTGTCTGTCAATCAATTTGATACTTCGTATGCCTCCTGTATTTTTATTGAATCGAAGGTTAACATAGATTCATGACTTTTATTTGTTGTTTGTTGTCCCCTTACATGAATCCTCTCAGTCTTATTGTAGGTTGGCTGCTACCTTCTGACCGACTAACGTTGTTATTGACTAGCCTACATGTAATAATATCAATGTTGGCAGACAAAGTTTTTTCCTAATAACGTGTCTCTAGATCCCCCTGTTGTTCAAATACTCTATTTTTTTCGACATTTGTGTTGTATTGTCGAAAGGCAAACTACTTCAGATCATTCCTTGCCTTTCTAAGAGAATTACCGAGTGTACAACATGGTTGCTGAACTGTATCAGAAATGCAGATTGTATTTACCAGTTGTTCTACTGATGTGCATCGATCTCAGTTTTGGAATCGTTAATACAATCATCCTTACATCATTTATGCTATTCGGCAATATACTGCAGGCACTTGCTAATTCTCATGGCAGGCTATTATATGTGCCAATGTATTTGATACACCATCAACTATCTTTTTCCAGTGACCATATATCTATTTTTGAACATGGGGTTCCCGCAGCAACGTGCGGGGAATCATCTAGTTCATGTAAAAGCACATGTTCATTCTTGGCAAAAACAAGAAATGTGTGTGTGACTCGAGATATACTTGATTGAAACAGTACCGGATGACTGCTCACGCTTCTCTATGAATGTACATTCGATCTGTGGTTGTTTGTCTCAGCCTGTAGTTTTGCTCTCTTTTGTTTAGCAAAATACAACCAGTGCATGATCGTTTCTCACGTTGTCACAAAGACACGACGCACCAAATGCACAACATCGTAGAATTGGTAAATTTCGTGAGATAACAACAATTTTAGGTATAGGAGCTGAGGTGTGTGTCATCCGGTTTAGAAAGAGGGCTCCAGTGAAAAATGTTCCGAACTGAGCGGGAAGTGAAGGGTCCAGCAGAAAAAGGGAAGAAAAAGGAACTGGTGCGTCGCCATGGGGTGGAGTTTTGTGTTGGGTCCGCGTGTTGGAGGTAACCATGCGGATGGTTCGGACAATCACATTTCTCCCCTACATGACTGGATTTGGGGGAGCCCAGACACGTTCGACGTATGAAGGAGAAATGAGCTCCGACCTTGGAAACCACCTTAATCTTTTTTTGCGAGAAAACTTTAGATCTATTCATCTTCAATCATGGCAGTACGGTGAACACCATAAATAATAAAAATTACATCCAGATCCGTAGACCACGACGACTACAAACACTGAAGCGAGCCGAAGGCACGCCGCCATCATCATCACCCCACCCTTGCCGGAGCCGGGCAAAACTTGTTGTAGTAGACAGTCGGGAAGTCGTCGTGCTAAGACCCCATATGACCAGCGTAACAAATAGCAACTGCCACCGATGAAGAGTAGCGTAGATCGAAAGGATCCAACCTGAACACACACACAAAACAAAGACGAACAACGACCATATCCGAGCAGATCCACCAAAGACAAATCCACCGAAGACACATCTCTACACGCCCGCGGATGATACTAGACGCACCACATGAACGGGGGCTAGGGGTGAGAACCTTATTCCTTCTTCAGGGAGCCGCTGTCGTCTCACCTTTCCGAGCAGGATAGAAACCCTAGCAAAATTCAAAGAAACATCTAAAAATGGAGCCCTCTCGCTGGCAAGAGACGGGATCCACCGCGCCCCCATGAAGGCCACCGGAGATGAGGCGGACCGACGGCAACACTACTGCAGGATGCTGCTAACGCGACACTACGATCAGAGACCCTTCAACGAAATTATGTGCGATGCAATAATCGCAAACGATGGTGTAAAAAAACCGTCAAAAAAGGTGCAAAACGTTTGCGATGATGGATGCATCAAACACGGTTCAGATTTTTGTTGCGTGTGCGATGCCGGGCATACGGTTCAGTTCAATGAACTGTTTGCGATGAGGAAGAAGAATGGAAACGGGCAGCCAGATGAAGGCGTGTGCGATATACGGCATACATTTCACTCGGATTAACTATTTGTGATGAGGCAGAACAACAGAAATGGGCAGCTACATAAAGCTGTGTGTGATTGAGGGCATACGCTTCAGAAGGATTAACTGTTTGCGATTAGGCAACAGAACAGAAACGGTCAGCCAGATCAAAGTGTCTGCGATTGATCGCATACACTTCACACAGATGAACTGTTTGCGATTAGCCACAACAAACAGAAACAGTTAGACAGATCAACGGGTGTGCGCTGGACAGGCACACATTCTAATTAAAAGAATCGTGCGCGATGGTAATAACGAGCACGCACGGTTCTTGGAACAAGACGTGTGCTGACATTGCCTATTGCGGTGCACCCTATGGTGCTAACGCCACGTACGCGGCCGAGAAAGCGTGCCCATGTTACGCCGTCCGGAAATAGTTCCACACTTAGAAATTATAGAACCGTCAATAAATTTTGAGCCTGCGTCCCGTCACATTCCAAATTGCAAACCTGTTCACACCGATCAAAACCTAAACGGTTTCCCACTTAGGAGCGTGTTAGTACTCGGTTATAAATACTACTACTCCAAGATGACTGCACATTCCTCCTCAACTCCTCGTCCACAAAAACAAACAACTCATTCATCATCGTTCCCTTGCGTCTGCCATGGCCAGCGTGAGTTCTGGGTCGAGAGATTGCCACCAGGGAGAGGCGAGTATGGAAGCGGAAGCACGAGAGATGTCCCGCCTCGCCGCGAAAGCAGCCGACATGTCCCGCTGCGCCGCCGAAGCAGCACAGAGGTCCTGTCGCACCGCCGATGCAGCGGACTGGTGCGGCCGCGCCGCGGAAGCAGCAGAGATGTCTGGCCGCACCGCGGAAGCAACAGAGATGTCCTCCCGCGCCGCGGCGGCCTGGGAAAATGTCTTGCGGGCAGGCGAGGACTCTTACAGGCGCATGCATGCGATCGTCCATAGCCAGATGGATCAGTTCTCCGGCTGGGCGAGGTTGCAGGACGACGTGAAAGCCTCATTTGAACAGGCTACCGGCGTCATCCGGCAACTAAGGGAGAGCCATGCGAAGCTCCAGGCCGAGCGCGACCTGCTGAGGGCGAAGATCGTCGGAAGTGCGGAGCAGCAGGAGGAGACCACTGCCTTGTTGAAGAGGACCAGCGTCATCGTCGAGAAACTTATGGACGAGAATGCCGTGCTGCGCATGAAGCGCAAAAGGCTGGTGGAGGAATCGGTGGATGCTCTCAAGCAGCATATTGAGGACAGGAAAGAGCTCATCGCCGCTTGCCGCGGAGACTAGTTCCCGCGGTCTGCAGCAACGCATCAAGAAAGTAGAGATCAGCGAGCCAGATCCTTGTCTTCCTTCTTCTTTTGCCCTTGTGTATTTCGGGCGTTGCTGCATGTGGCTTTTTAAAATTATGTTCCTAAATATGTAAGACAATTATTATCCACTGTCATCGTCCTTATATTCATCATGCTTGTTATAAGTCGCAGTCGATGCTATATAGGTCCATCGGATCTTACATCAAGATCCATGCAAAACTTTCTTTTCAGATTTTCATTTTTCTCTCTTAAATCTCAGTCCAGTGAGACATAGCCATGCCGTGAAACAGGGGCTCGGGCGCCATTAATGGAGACGTTGGGAGGGAGGTGCGCGGCGGATAGAGGTCAAAGGGCTCTCCTCCCGATGAGCACGCGCAGGGTGATACATCCATTTTGCATCATGTTTTCTTACTGTTATTTATAATGTTTTTATCCATAATAATGCTTTTTGGAGTAATTCTAATGCCTTTTCTCTCATAATATGCAAGGTATACACAAAGAGGGAGAATTCCTGCAGCTGGAAATCTAGACCCGAAAAAGCTACGTCGGGCTACCTATTCTACACAACTCCAAATGAGTTAAAACTTCACGGAGAATTTTTATCGAATATTTAAGAAATATTGGAGCAAATAAGTACCATAGGGGCCCACCAGGTCGGCACAACCCACCTGGGCGCGCCAGGGAGCCCAGGCGCGCCCTGGTGGGTTGTGCTCACCCAGGCCCACCTCTGGTGCCCATCTTCTGGTATATAGGTCATTTTGACATAGAAAAAATAAGAAGAGGACTTTCGGGACGGAGCGCCGCCGCCTCGAGGCGGAACTTGGGCAGGAGCACTTTTGCCCTCCGGCGGAGCGATTCTGCCGGGGGAACTTCCCTCCCGGAGGGGGAAATCATCATCACCAACAACTCTCCCATCTTGGGGAGGGCAATCTCCATCAACATCTTCAACAACACCATCTTATCTCAAACCCTAGTTCATCTCTTGTATTCAATCTTGTTACCGAAACTATAGATTGGTGCTTGTGGGTGACTAGTAGTGTTGATTACATCTTGTAGTTGATTACTATATGGTTTATTTGGTGGAAGATTATATGTTCAGATCCAATATGCTATTTAATACCCCTCTGATCATGAGCATGTTTATCATTTGTGAGTAGTTACTTTTGTTCTTGAGGTCACGGGAGAAATCATGTTGCAAGTAATCATGTGAACTTGATATGTGTTCGATATTTTGATAGTATGTATGTTGTGATTCCCTTAGTGGTGTCATGTGAACATCAACTACATGACACTTCACCATATTTGGGCCTAAGGGAATGCATTGTGGAGTAGCAATTAGATGATGGGTTGCGAGAGTGACAGAAGCTTAAACCCCAGTTTATGCGCTATTCCGTAAGGGACCGATTGGATCCAAAAGTTTAATGCTATGGTTAGAATTTATTCTTAATACTTTTCTCGTAGTTGCGGATGCTTGCGGGAGGGTTAATCATAAGTAGGAGGTTTGTTCAAGTAAGAACAGCACCTAAGCACCGGTCCACCCACATATCAAATTATCAAAGTAGCGAACACAAATCAAACCAACATGATGAAAGTGACTAGATGAAATTCCCGTGTACCCTCAAGAACGCTTTGCTTATCATAAGAGACCGTTTTGGCCTGTCCTTTGCCTCAAAAGGATTGGGCTACCTTGCTGCACTTTTGTTACTACTATCGTTACTTGCTCGTTACAAATTATCTTGCTATCAAACTACTCTGCTACTTACAATTTCAGCACTTGCAGACATTACCTTGCTGAAAACCACTTGTCATTTCCTTCTGCTCCTCGTTGGGTTCGACACTCTTACTTATCAAAAGAGCTACAATTGATCCCCTATACTTGTGGGTCATCAAGGCTATTTTCTGGCACCGTTGCCGGGGAGTGAAGCACCTTCGATAAGTGGAATTTGGTAAGGAAACATTTATATAGTGTGCTGAAATTTATTGTCACTTGTTACTATGGAAAACAATCCTTTGAGGGGTTTGTTCGGGGTATCTTCACCTCGACCGGAACCACAATTAGCTACCCCTCAACCTACTGCACCTACTGAAAATATTGAATATGAAATTCCTTCGGGTATGATAGAACAACTGCTAGCTAATCCTTATGCAGGAGATGGAACCGAACATCCTGATATGCACTTGATATATGTAGAACAAATTTGTGGATTGTTCAAGCTTGCAGGTTTACCCAGGGATGAAGTTATGAAGAAGGTTTTCCCTTTATCTTTGAAGGGAAAAGCATTGGCATGGTATAGGCTATGCGATGATATTGGATCTTGGAATTGGAATCGATTGAAATTGGAGTTCCACCAAAAAATTATCCTATGCATCTAGTTCATCGTGATCGGAATTATATATATAATTTTTGGCCTCGTGAAGGAGAAAGTATCGCTCTAGCTTGGGGGAGGCTTAAGTCAATGTTATATTCATGCCCCAATCATGAGCTCTCAAGAGAAATTATTATCCAGAACTTTTATGCTCGGCTTTCTCGTAATGATCAAACCATGCTTGATACTTCTTGTGCTGGTTCTTTTATGAAGAAGACTATTGAATTTTGGTGGGATCTTTTGGAAAGAATTAAACGCAACTCTGAAGATTGGGAACTCGTCGAAGGTAAAGAGTCAGGTATTAAACTTAAGTATGATTGTGTTAAATCTTTTATGAATACCGATGCTTTTCAAAAGTTTAGCACTAAATATGGACTTGACTCTGAGATAGTAGCCTCCTTTTGTGAATCATTTGCTACTCATGTTGACTCCCTAAAGAGAAGTGGTTTAAATATCACCCACCTATTAAAGAAGAAATTAAAGAATCGGTACCAGTTAAAGAAGAAACTATACTTTACAATGTTGATCCAGTTGTTCCTTCTGCTTATATTGAGAAACCACCTTTCCCTGTTAGGATAAAGGAACATGCTAAAGTTTCAACTGTGGTTAACAAAAGCTATATTAGAACACCTAAACCTGATGAACAAATTAAAGTAGAACCTAGTATTGCTATGGTTAAATATCTCCTGGAAGAAAATATGGATCGGCATGCTATTTACTTCTGTGAAGAAGCTGCTAGAATTGCTAAACCTGATAAAAAGGATAAACATAGACCTGTTGTTGGCATGCCTGTCATCTCAGTTAAAATAGGAGATCACTGTTATCATGGTTTATGTGACATAGGTGCTAGTGTGAGTGCTATTCCTTACACCTTATATCAAGAAATTATGAATGACATAGCACCTGCAGAGATAGAAGACATAGATGTTACTATTAAACTTGCTAATAGAGACACCATATCACCAATTGGGATTGTTAGAGATGTTGAAGTCTTGTGTGGGAAAATAAAATACCCTACTGATTTTCTTGTTCTTGGTTCCCCACAAGATGACTTTTGTCCCATTATCTTTGGTAGACCTTTCTTGAACACCGTTAATGCTAAGATAGATTGTGAGAAACAAACTGTCGGTGTTAGTTTTGGTGATGAGTCTCATGAGTTTAATTTTTCCAAGTTTAGTAGAAAGCTTCATGAAAAAGAATTGCCTAGTAAGGATGAATTAATTGGTCTTGCTTCTATTGCTGTACCACCTACTGATCCTTTAGAACAATATTTGCTAGACCATGAAAATGATTTACATATGCATGAAAGAAATGAAATAGATAAGATTTTCTTTGAACAACGTCCTCTGCTTAAACACAATTTGCCTATTGAAACTCTAGGAGGTCCTCCTCCACCTAAAGGTGATCCTGTGTTTGAATTAAAACAATTGCCAGACACTTTGAAATATGCTTATCTTGATGAAAAGAAGATATATCCTGTTATTATTAGTGCTAACCTTTCAGAACATGAAGAAGAAAGATTATTGAAAGTTCTAAGGAAGCACCGAGCTGCTATTGGATATACTCTTGATGATTTAAAGGGCATTAGTCCCACTCTATGTCAGCACAAAAATTAATATGGAACCTGATGCTAAACCCGTTGTTGATCACCAACGTCGGTTAAATCCGAAGATGAAAGAAGTGGTAAGAACGGAAATATTAAAGCTTCTGGAAGCAGGTATAATCTATCCTATAGCTGATAGTAGATGGGTAAGTCCTGTTCATTGTGTCCCTAAGAAAGGAGGTATAACTCTTGTTCCTAATGATAAGAATGAACTTATTCCACAAAGAATTGTTACAGGCTATAGAATGGTAATTGACTTTTGAAAATTGAACAAAGCAACTAGAAAAGATCATTACCCCCTACCTTTTATTGATCAAATGCTTGAAAGATTATCTAAGCACACACATTTTGCTTCCTTGATGGATATTCTGGTTTTTTACAAATACCTGTTTCTCAACCTGATCAAGAAAAGACCACTTTTACTTGTCCCTTTGGAACTTATGCTTATAGACGTATGCCTTTTGGTTTATGTAATGCACCTGCTACCTTTCAAAGATGTATGACTGCTATATTCTCTAACTTTTGTGAAAAGATTGTTGAGGTTTTCATGGATGACCTCTCTATTTACGAGAAGTCTTTTGATGATTGTTTAAGCAATCTTGAGCGAGTTCTGCAGAGATGTGAACGAACAAATCTTGTCTTGAATTGGGAGAAGTGCCACTTTATGGTTAATGAAGGCATTGTCTTGGGTCATAAAATTTCTGAAAGGGGTATTGAAGTGGACAAAGCTAAGGTTGATGCAATTGAGAAAATGCCATGTCCTAAAGATATAAAAGGTATTCGTAGTTTCTTAGGTCATGCTGGTTTCTATAGGAGATTTATCAAAGACTTTCTAAAATTTCTAGGCCTCTTACTAGTCTTTTGCAAAAGGATATTCCTTTTGTTTTTGATGATGATTGTCTAGAAGCCTTTGAAACACTCAAGAAAGCCTTAATTTCTGCACCTATTGTTCAACCACCTGATTGGAACTTGCCTTTTGAAATTATGTGTGATGCTAGTGATTATGCTGTTGGTGCTGTTCTAGGACAAAGAGTTGATAAGAAACTTGAATGTATTCATTATGCTAGTAAAACTCTAGACAGTGCTCAAAGAAATTATGCTACTACTGAAAAAGAATTCTTAGCAGTGGTGTTTGCTTGTGATAAATTTAGACCTTATATTGTTGATTCCAAAGTAACTGTTCACACAGACCATGCTGCTATTAAATATCTTATGGAAAAGAAAGATGCTAAACCTAGACTTATTCGATGGGTTCTCTTGTTACAAGAATTTGATTTACATATCATTGATAGAAAAGGAGCTGAGAACCCAGTAGCTGATAATTGTCTAGGCTTGAAAATGTGCCTGATGACCCACTACCTATTGATGATAGTTTTCCTGATGAGCAGTTAGCTGCAATAAATGTTGCTCATAGTACTCCTTGGTATGCTGATTATGCTAATTACATTGTTGCTAAATATTTACCACCTAGCTTTACATACCAACAAAAGAAAAAAATCTTCTATGATTTAAGACATTACTTTTGGGATGACCCACATCTTTATAAAGAAGGAGTAGATGGTATTATTAGACGTTGTGTACCTGAGCATGAACAGGGACAAATCCTACGGAAATGTCACTCCGAAGCTTATGGAGGGCATCATGCTGGAGATAGAACTGCTCACAAGGTATTGCAATCTGGATTTTATTGGCCTACTCTCTTCAAGGATGCCCGTAAGTTCGTCTTATCTTGTGATGAATGTCAAAGAATAGGTAATATCGGTAAGCGTCAAGAAATGCCTATGAATTATTCACTTGCTGTTGAACCATTTGATGTTTGGGGATTTGATTACATGGGACCTTTTCCTTCCTCTAATGGGTATACACATATTTTGGTTGTTGTTGATTATGTTACTAAATGGGTAGAAGTTATTCCAACCAGTAGTGCTGATCACAACACCTCTATTAAAATGCTTAAGGAAGTTATTTTCCCAAGGTTTGGAGTCCCTAGATATTTAATGACTGATGGTGGTTCACACTTTATTCATGGTGCTTTCCATAAAATGCTTGCCAAGTATGATGTTAACCATAGAATTGCATCACCTTATCATCCTCAGTCTAGTGGTCAAGTTGAACTTAGCAATAGAGAAATAAAATTAATTTTGCAAAAGACTGTCAATAGGTCCAGGAAGAATTGGTCTAAGAAATTAGATGATGCACTTTGGGCTTATAGAACAGCATATAAAAATCCTATGGGTATGTCTTCTTATAAAATGGTTTATGGAAAAGCTTGTCATTTGCCTCTTGAGTTAGAACATAAAGCATATTGGGCCATCAAAGAACTCAATTATGATTTCAAACTTGCCGGTGAAAAGAGGTTATTTGATATTAGCTCATTAGATGAATGGAGAACCCAAGCTTATGAAAATGCAAAATTATTCAAAGAAAAAGTTAAAAGATGGCATGACAAAAGAATTCAAAAGCGTGAGTTTAAAGTCGGAGAATATGTTCTTTTGTACAACTCTCATTTCAGATTCTTTGTAGGAAAACTCCTCTCAAAATGGGAAGGCCCATATGTCATCGAGGAGGTTTATCGGTCTGGAGCCATCAAAATAAATAATTTTGAAGGTACTAACCCAAAGGTTGTCAATGGGCAACGAATAAAGCATTACATCTCAGGTACACCCATTAATGTTGAAAGTAATATTATCCAAACTTTGACACCGGAAGAACACATAAAAGAGTCCTTCCGGAACACTCCAGAATCGTGAAAATAAGGAGGTACGTGATACGGTAAGTAAACGGACTCCGAAAAATCCGCAAATATATTTTTATCAGTTTTGGAACATTTAAAATTTTTGGAAATAAAGAAACTTCCAGGAAGCGTACCTTGGTGGGCGCAAGACACCAGGGCGCGCCAGGCAGCCTAGCACGCCCAGGTGGGTTGCGCCCACCTTGGACACCTTCCGGACTCCGTTTTTCTTCCGTATGCTTGTCCTCCAACATAAAAAAATCTATATATACTTCCCAAACCTGTTAATCACCGTATCGCGGAGAAAATCATCTGTTCTCTTTTTCTTGCTATTTTCTGTCAGATCCCACCTACCATGGCCTCTTCAAGCTCCTCCAAGGACAAGTTCTTCAAGAACATCATCAACCCATATCTGCAGGAGGTGGTGCAGCACCCTCAGGTCATCCAGATGCATGAGGGGGGTGCTTCACCTCCACGATGTGCCATGTCCCAAGGGGATGGGAACCGTGGAGGCCAGGCTTGAAGCTATGGAGCAAGACGTCTTCCGGTGCAAAGGGATGGTGGAGCGTGGACTCAACGCTAATCACCTTCTGATCACGGACCTCTCCCGTGATCTCAAGGTGGATGGCAAGCCCATGAAGGACATCGTCTTCATCCTCAACGAGCAAATCAACTTCCTCCAATGCTAGATCTATGACCTCCAAAACCAAGTCTTTGAATATGATGCGAGGTTTAAAGGTATGAGTTTGGCTGCTAGTTGCAGAACCCGTGAGACTCACTCCTCCTCTTATGAATTGAGTATCGGGCATGGGCACCCCCCTTGGTTTCCGCCAAGCTTGGGGGAGGTGCCCCGGTATCATATAATCCCACTATCTTTTTTCTTTTACTTATTTTAGTTCGATCTTTTTGCTTTAGATGAATAAAAGTTTAGTTCGATCCTTTCTTCCTTGAGAGTTTGCTTAGTGATCTATCCTTATAATCGTGTGCAAGTTATATAATAAAGTTTAGTTTGAGTTTTTGCTTTTTTAGTTTCATGTTGCAAATAAAAGAAAAGAAATAAGAAGGAAAAAGAGAAAGGAAATAAATAAAAGGAAAGAAATAATGAAAAGATCATATACTAATCCTATGGTAGGTGATGACACCACATAAGGAAAAGTATAAGTAGAAATTTTTATTAGAGATTGACAAACATAGCATTAGTTAATGATGCAACTCATGAAAGAATTAATAAGGGAAGAGAAGATTCACATACAAATATACTATCCTAGAAATCTTTTGTGATTGTGAGCCCTCATCAAAATATTATATGCCAAAATTGTTGACGTTGGACAAGGAAGACAACTTAATGGTTTATGTTTGTTTATATTCACATAGAAGTCATATTGTCATAGATCCTTCAACATGTGGTGCTTGCCCCCTATCTTTGCTAGCCAAAAATTCCGCACTAAGTAGAGATACTACTTGTGCATCCAAAAACCCTTAAACCCAAATCTTATTTTCAAGTGTCCACCATACCTACCTAGGGATTGAGCAAGATCCCTCAAGTAAGTTGTCATCGGTGCAAAAAGGCAATAAAAATTGCTTCTAAATGTGTGAGATCATTTAGTGTAAGAGAAAATTGAGCGTTGCACGAACTTGTGATGGTGAAGAATAAAAGCGACAGACTGCATAATAAAGGTCGCTATCACAAGGGGCAATGTAACGTGACGTTCTTTTGCACTAAGGGGTTGAGCATACAAACAAATAAGCGCATGGCAACCTCTGCTTCCCTCTGTGAAGGGCCTATCTTTTACTTTTATGTATTTACTTTTATGCAAAGAGTCAAAGTTTTCCTTCTATTCCTTTTTATTTTTCTCCTTTGGCAAGCATCATGTGGTGAGGAAAGATCTAGGCATATATGTCCAGCTGGATATAGATAGCATGAGTTATTATTGTTGACATTACCCTTGAGGTGAATATGTTGGGAGGTGAGACTATAAGCCCCTATCTTTCTATGTGTCCGGTTGAAACGTTTTGCTCATGTGTACGCGGTGAGTGTTAGCAATCATAGAAGACTATATGATGGTTGAGTATGTGGACTTGCCTAAAGGCTCCGATATGTGACCCTTCCTGAAAAGATGATGAATTGTAGTTCCAAAGTTGACTGAGAATATAGTTTGTTACTTATTCATGGGAAGTATATGATAAAAGTTCTATGATAAAAGTCTTACGTTTAATTTTGTTGTTGTTATAATAATCAACATGATGGTTCTATGTCCGTATTTTGTTTTTATCGACACCTCTTTCTCAAAGCATGTGGACATGTTTTTCGACTTCGGTTTTCGCTTGAGGGCAAGCAAGGTCTAAGCTTGGGGGAGTTGATACGTCCATTTTGCATCATGTTTTATTACTGTTATTTATAATGTTTTATCCATAATAATGCTTTTTGGAGTAATTCTAATGCCTTTTCTCTCATAATATGCAAGGTATACACAAAGAGAGAGAGAATTCCAGTAGCTGGAAATCTGGACCTGAAAAAGCTACGTCAGCCTACCTATTCTTCACAACTCCAAATGAGCTGAAACTTCACGGAGAATTTTTATGGAATATTTAAGAAATATTGGAGCAAATAAGTACCATAGGGGGACCACCAGGTGCGCACAACCCACCTGGGCGCGCTAGGGAGCCCAGGCGCGCCCTGGTGGGTTGTGCTCACCCAGGCCCACCTCCGGTGCCCATCTTCTGGTATATAGGTCATTTTGACCTAGAAAAATTAAGGAGAGGACATTCGGGACGGAGCGCCGCCGCCTCGAGGCGGAACTTGGGCAGGAGCACATTTGCCATCCGGCGGAGCGATTCTGCCGAGGGAACTTCCCTCCCAGAGGGGGAAATCATCGTCATCATCCTCATCATCATCACCAACAACTCCCCCATCTTGGGGAGAGAAATCTCCATCAACATCTTCAACAGCACCATCTTATCTCAAACCCTAGTTCATCTCTTGTATTCAATCTCGTTACCGGAACTATAGATTGGTGCTTGTGGGTGACTAGTAGTGTTGATTACATCTTGTAGTTGATTACTATATGGTTTATTTGGTGGAAGATTATATGTTCAGATCCAATATGCTATTTAATACTCCTTTGATCATTAGCATGTTTATCATTAGTGAGTAGTTACTTTTGTTCTTGAGGTCACGGGAGAAATCATGTTGCAAGTAATCATGTGAACTTGATATGTGTTCGATATTTTGATAGTATGTATGTTGTGATTCCCTTAGTGGTATCATGTGAACATCGACTACATGAAACTTCACCATATTTGGGCCTAAGGGAATGCGTTGTGGAGTAGAAATTAGATGATGGGTTGCAAGAGTGACAGAAGCTTAAACCCCAGTTTATGCGCTATTCCGTAAGGGACCGATTGGATCCAAAATTTTAATGCTATGGTTAGAATTTATTCTTAATACTTTTCTCGTAGTTGCGGATGCTTGCGGGAGGGTTAATCATAAGTAGGAGGTTTGTTCAAGTAAGAACAGCACCCAAGCACCGGTCCACCCACATATCAAATTATCAAAGTAGCGAACACAAATCAAACCAACATGATGAAAGTGACTAGATGAAATTCCTGTGTACCCTCAAGAACACTTTGCTTATCATAAGAGACCGTTTTGGCCTGTCCTTTTCCTCAAAAGGATTGGGCTAACTTGCTACACTTTTGTTAGTATTATCGTTACTTGCTCGTTACAAATTATCTTGCTATCAAACTACTACGCTACTCACAATTTCAGCACTTGCATACATTACCTTGCTGAAAACCACTTGTCATTTCCTTCTACTCCTCGTTGTGTTCGACACTCTTACTTATGGAAAAGAGCTACAATTGATCCCCTATACTTGTGGGTCATCACAGGGGTCTGATCGCACGCCTCCCGTATTCAAATAGCTACCCCGCACGACACCTCCTAGCCAATAAAAAAAGGGGACGCGTGGCGGCACGTAATTGGTAAGTAGAACACCCACGGTTTCAATAATAGTTGTGTTTCTGATTTGTAACATGAGATCACTTGTTTCAAAATGACTTTGTTGATTGTTAATGTGTGCGCCTTCGCAAATCGGACGGAAAAATTACCACAGCATGTTGGTGCCATGTCATGACACCATGCCAAGTTTCATGATTTTCAGGCATGTTTTGGATTTACACGAATTAAAAAACCAAGTTCTCAATCTTTCCGGCCGAGCCACGACGCCCAGATGTTTGAATTTCATTCCCATTTCTTGCATGGGACCTAGAAATTCACCCAAGGACACACATGTGATTTTTCAACCAACTTTCGTGCACTGGAGCATGTGCTTGTAGTTCAAATTTGAATTATGCACATTAAGTACCCAGAAATTCAATTAATGTATAAAAAAGGCCAAACGAACCCAGAACAATTCCAAAATTTAGCACGATACTTCTATTTGGTCTAATCTGTCTGTGTAAAAAATTAAGGCGGAAGAAGGTAGTGTATGTATGTCGTTTCGCACACGGAGGTGACACATTCCCTCTCGGAACCACGAGCCTTCTTGAGAGAAGCTCCGTTTTGCAAGAAGCTTATACCAAGGCTTGTCCCAATTCGGCCAAACAATTTACCGCATCATGTTGGTGCCATGTCATGACACCATGATACGTCTCCAACGTATCTATAATTTTTGATTGTTCCATGCTATTATATTACCAATCTTGGATGTTTTATAATCATTTTATAGTCATTTTATATCATTTTTTGGTACTAACCTATTGACCTAGTGCCAAGTGCCAGTTGCAGTTTTCTGCATGTTTTTTACATCGCAGGAAATCAATATCAAACGGAGTCCAAATGCAACGAAACTTCACTGAGAATTTTAATGGACCAAAAGACACCTAATGGGCCAAGGCTGCACCTGGGGGTGCTCCGAGGAGAGCACAACCCACCAGGGCGCGCTAGGAGGCCCAGGCGCGCCCTGGTGGGTTGTGCCCACCTCGGGTGCCCCCGGGACCACCTCTTTGCTCTATAAATACCCCAATATTCCAGAAACCCTAGGGGAGTCGAAAATCAATTCCTGCCGCCGCAGAGTCCAGAACCACCAGATCCAATCTAGACACCATCACAGAGGGGTTCACCACTTCCAATTGTGCTTCTCCAATGATGCGCGAGTAGTTCTTTATAGACCTTCGGGTCCGTAGTTAGTAGCTAGATGGCTTCCTCTCTCTCGCTGAATTCTCAATACAATGGTCTCTTGGAGATCCATATGATGTAACTCTTTTTGCAGTGTGTTTGTTGGGATCCGATGAACTTTGAGTTTATGATCAGATCTATCTTTTTATATCCATGTAAGTTATTTGAGTTTCTTTGATCTCTTATATGCATGACTATTATAGCCCCGTATTTCTTCTCTGATATTTGGGTTTTGTTTGGCCAACTTGATCTATTTATCTTGCAATGGGAAGAGGTGCTTTGTAGTGGGTTCGATCTTACGGTGCTTGATCCCAGTGACAGAAGGGGAAATGACACGTATGTATCGTTGCTACTAAGGATAAAACGATGGGGTCTATCTCTACATAGATAGATCTTGTCTACATCATGTCATTGTTCTTATTGCATTACTCCATTTTTCCATGAACTTAATACACTAGATGCATGCTGGATAGCGGTCGATGTGTGGAGTAATAGTAGTAGATGCAACCAGGAGTCGGTCTACTAATCTTGGACGTGATGCCTATGTATTGATCATTGCCTGGATATCGTCATGATTATTTGAAGTTCTATCAATTTCCCAACAGTAATTTGTTTACCCGCCGTTTGCTATTTTTCTCGAGAGAAGCCACTAGTGAAACCTACGGCCCCCGGGTCTCTTTCTCATATTATTTGCCTTTGTGATCTATTTTCTTTTGCATTTATTTTCAGATCTACTAAACCAAAAATACAAAAATACCTTGCTGCATTTTATTCTTATTTATTTTATTTGGTGTTCGATCTATCAATATACTACAAATTATCTCACATCCATTTGCCAATTTCTGGCGCCGTTACCCGGAAGGGATTGACAACCCCTTTAACACGTCGGGTTGCGAGGATTTGTTATCTGTGTGCAGGGGTTGTTTACGTTCTGTTGCTTGGTTCTCCTACTAGTTCGATAACCTTGGTTTCATCACTGAGGGAAATACCTACCACTGCTGTGCTGCATCATCCCTTCCTCTTTGGGGAAATACTGATGTAGTCCTAGCAGACATCACACCATGCCAAGTTTCATGATTTTCAGACGTGTTTTGGATTTACATGAATTGAAAAACCAAGTTTGTCAATCTTTCCGGCTGAGCCACAACGCCCAGATGTTTGAATTTCATTCTCATTTCTTGCATGGGACCTAGAAATTCACGCAAGAACACACATGTGATTTTTCAACCAAATTTGGTGCACTGGAGTATGTCCTTATAGTTCAAATTTGAATTATGCACATTAAATGCCCAGAAATTCAATTAATGTATAAAAAAGGCCAAACGAACCCAGAATAATTCCAAATTTTAACATGACACTCATATAGTTCTATGTTGCCTCTATAAAAAAACAAGGGGGACAGCGTATATCGTTTCAAACACAAAGGTGACACGTCCCCCCTCGGGAACCACGAGTCTTCTCAAGAGAAGCTCCGGTTTGCAAGAAGCTTATACCAAAAACTTGTCCAAATGCGGCCAATTTTTTCACCACAACATGTTGGTGCCATGAAATGACACCATGCCAAGTTTCATGATTTTCAGGCGAGTTTTGAATTCCCAGGAATTTACAAACCAAGTTTCTCAATGTTCCTGGCCGAGCCACGACGCCCAGATGTTTGAATTTCATTCCCATTTCTTGCACGGGACCTATAAATTCACCCAAAGACACACATGTGAGTTTTCAACAAACTTTGGTGCACTGGAGCATGTGCTTGTAGTTCAAATTTGAATTATGCACATTAAATGCCGAGAAACTCAATTAATGCATAAAAATGCCAAACGAACCCAGAATAATTCCAAATTTAAACACGACACTCATGTACTCCTAGTTGCATGCTCACTGTACATAAATGTTCTAGCAATTCAAACACCATCCTTTCCCTCCGTAACACCATTTTGTCTTTCAAAACATAATGAAAAAACGGGTATACCACAAACAGTTTACTAGAAAGAATCATGTGGGATGCGATATAAAATATCTTGGTGCACCGTCTTGTCTAGCTTACGCAGGAAGCTTCGTCATCTACAGTCCATCACCCCCGCTTGAACCACACTTGCGTGCCATTTTCTCGCGGCACCGAGTGAATTTTTTTGCCACCGCAGAAATATCTATCTCCCCGCCCCTCCCTCCCACCAAAAGCCACATTTCCACTATTCCTCCTTGCTTTCCAAGTTCAAACCTTCACTGCTGCTTACTGACAGCTCAGCCTCCTCGCAGGCGACCCTTCTTCTTGCAGGGCCGACTCCTCACTGGCTACCCTTCTTCCTACAGCGCCGCCTCCTCGTCGGTGACCCTTCTTCTTGCAGCGCCGCCTCCTCGCCGGCGATCCTTCTTCTTGCTGCGCGGCCTCCTCGCCGCTGACCCTTCTTGCTGTGCGGCCACGTCGATATGGTCAGGTAATCCACACCCCACCCACACCATCCTCCTCATTTCCCATCCCACATGCCCCGACCGACGGCGCGACACCTTCCGCCGAAATCACTGTCCCCCTCCTCCAATTAAGCGTCGCCCACAACCATTTTGCACGCTGTATAACATGGAGCTCAGTAGCATGCGGCCGCACGCACGCACGGGTCGCTATGGCTGCCATGCATGTCGACCGCCAGATCTTGGAGGAGCACCTCATCTTGGAGGCCACCGTCGAAACCGCCACACGTTGTCTACTTTAAAATACAGTTCGTGTTGTTTTCTCGAGGCCACCGCCAGTGCCTTCTAGTAATTTTTCCTCTGTAATGTTAATATGCAATCTGATGTTCAATTAATAGTTTGGTCCTCTGAAATGTAATGTTCAGTTAGCACTTTGCTCCTCTGAAATGTAATGTTCAGCTAACAGTTTGGTCCAACAATTGCTACATTTCGTAGTACTGTTCTCAAGCTTTCTTTGTTTTGTTAACTGTCTTATCTTCTATTACATGTTTCTATTCTGCAATGTCGTGCCCAGTTAACTATTTTGGTTCATTTGGTCTGCTGTCCATTTAACTGTTTGGTTCAGTTCTGCAATTTGATTTTCATTTGTTGTGGGTACAATTTTGTATTGTTATGCATGTGAAATAAATCGAAATTGGCTGTACTCAATACATATTCTACTGATAGTATGGCAACTCTCAGTTAACCTAATCAAGATCTTCCTTATGTGTGTTGCAGGGAAACAATGGGAGACATTGCGGTTTACCATCAAGGTTTGTTCAAGCATGGTCCTTTGGCTAATAGCACATTATTGTGCAGTTGCAGGAATCATTCTAATATTTAGGTTTCTTACAATTTGGTATTGCACATTTAGGTCCTGCTATCAGAGGCTTAGACCCACTGTTCGACCCATTTTGCATATGGGGAAATGAGATGTCCATGAATATCAGTCAAGTCAAGAAACTCAGAAAGATTGTTAGGATGAAGAAACTTGCGATGAATAACAGCAAGATCTTTTTTTGCACAATGAAGAAGACATCAGTCAACTATAGGATGGTACTAACTCTTTTACCTTGTTTTTACCCCTTGCGCCATTTCAAAATTTATAACAGTGATTTATGCATATCTTTGTTTTCAGTAGTTTTCAAAGCAGTTCACCGATGATTACCTCTCAAACCACCTGCATGGTCAAGAGGCGAGGAAGGTATTCATCCAACACCCATGGTACAATATTGAAGTCTTGCTGAAGAGGACAAAGGTTGGGCGGGCAACTATCCATAGCCACTGGCCTAAAGTTGCAAGGACATTCAACATCACTGAAGGCTCAATATTTGCCGTCCGCTTTTGTAGTTTCCTAGATGAGATTCATCTGTCTATTTACCATGTATGATGCTACTTTCCAATGGTTTTTGATGTTGCATGTGAAACTTGGTGCTATTGTGTAATGGTGTAACTGAGTGCTGAAGCTATGATATGTAATTCGATTATGAAATCTTGGTTGATGTTATATGGATATGAAATACTTGGTGTGTTTTATAAGAAATATCAATTTGATTAGTACATGGATTATCAATAATAGGCTAATTACCCTGCTTATTGGGGTTTTCTATTGCAGACGGTTACTCAGACAGCATCGTGGGTGATGAACTCCAAAAACCCGCACGTTTTCTAGAAAGTAGGCGTGTTCGATCGACTAACAATTACCCACGGCTTCCGGCAGAGAACTGTTTGCGTTAGGCCACATTGCACAATCGTTTCCACACAAAAAAGCTGTGTGTGATATACATACGAACGAAAATGATTTTCTGGGATTAACCATGTGGGTTGTACATACGAACGGAAACAATTGGGTTTCGATGCCCCGTCAGATCGCACACGAGCTCATTTTGCCCCAGCCTGTGTGCCAGGAGGGCCTATCCCCGATGGTTTCTGGGTCGTGTGGGAACGAGCCCCCTATCGCCCACACTCACTTGGCGACGGTTCCTGAAAGTGCGTTAAGTCGACTAGAGGCGGGGTGAATAGGCGATTTTTATGAATTCTTCACTGAGGAATTTCAGGGTGAGCAAATTCCTAAGCGAAGAACTACTTGCAGCGGAATAAGTACTCAGATGCATACATGACATAACATAAACAAGGACATCATGATGAAATGAAAACAAACACAGAGTACGGGAAGCGTAAGCATAGGATAAAATAGGATGAAGACAAACAGACTGAAGAAATTGAACTTAGGAAATTGAGAAAGTCTTCAGTCAAAGTCTTCAAATAGATAAAAACAAGCACACAACACAGTAATGAGGAAATGAAAGAGTTGAGGAAATAGAACTAGTAGGCTTGGTGAAGACAATGATTAGGTAGACCAGTTCCAACTGCTGTGACAGTTGTACGTCTGGTTGGAGCGGCTAGGTATTCAAACCTGAGGACACACAGTCCTGGACACACAGTCCCGGACACACAGTCCTCACCGTATTCTCCTTGAGCTAAGGTCACACAGACCTCGCCCAATCACTCGTGGTAAGTCTTCAGGTGACTTCCAAACCTTCACAAACTCGGCCACTTGGCGATCCACAATTTTCTCTTAGATGCTCTAGACCATGACGCCTAACCGTCTAGAAGATGCATAGTTTTCAAAGGTAACAAAGCGTCGGATCCAAGCAGGATCAATCTCTTCAGTGATTATCAATCACTTTGGGTTTGAAGGTGTTTGGGTTTGGGTTTTCCTCACTTGATGATTTTTGCTCAAAGTCCTCGAAGGATGGGATGCTCTCAAATGACAAGTGTCAGGTTCTCTCGGAGCAGCCAACCAGCTAGTGGTTGTAGGGGGCGGCTATTTATAGCCTAGGGAGAAGCCTGACATGATAAGACATAAATGCCCTTCAATGATATGACCGTTAGGTGGGTAGATATTTTGGGACAGCTGGCGCGTAGCACAGCAATGGTCGGAAATTTGAGGCTCAAATTCCTCAGGGCTATCATGTTCCTCACTTGTAGGTAATCCGCACTGGCGAATTCCTAACTCCTTAGTCAAAACAAATTCCTCAGAGACCAGAAGAACTTCGTCTCTGTCACTAAAGAAATTGACTGAACTGTATGAGATTTCCAATGGCTTAACTCAAAGGGATTGGTAGGTGTAGGATTTCGAGTTGAGCATCACATGGAAATTTTTCCTTAGTATTTCCTCGACACCCTTTAACAGTACGGTGTTTCCTATGACTCAAGAAAGAGAAAATGAAACTACGAAAACATAAGTCTTCACGCTTCATGTTCCTCGTATGAATACCAAGTCTTCAGGTGGACACCAGTTTCTTCACTTTCAAAGTCTTTAGAAAGTCTTCAGAAATCCAAAGTCTTCAGTCGAAGACATTCATTTTTAGGGGTCAACTTTCTCTATAAATATCAAACTCCTCATAGACTTATAGACCTGTGTACACTCACAAACGCATCAGTCCCTTAACCTATAAGTCTTCAATACACCAAAATCACTAAGGGGCACTAGATGCACTTACAATCTCCCCCTTTTTGGTGATTGATGACAATATAGGTTAAGTTTTCAACGGGGATAAACAGATGAAGTGTAAAGACTGATATTGAGGAATTTGATTGCAAGATATAGAAGAACTCCCCCTGAAGATGTGCATAGTGAGGAATTTTCTTTTGAAGCAATGCACACTTGAAGAATGGAATCATGGAGATCTCCTCGTATATCTTGTAATTCATACACGCATTTAACATATGATATGAAGAATTTGAACTGCATGATGAAATATGGTGACTGATGTAATTCAGCATGCATGCATTAACATATGTGAGGAATAAGCATGCAGAAGAACACAACAAGAGTATCAGACCACCATCGGATTTAAGTTTACAACTCGATCCAACAAAGTTTTCAGAAGAACGAGAGTTGTAACTTAGCAAAAAAACGCCCATATAGAGAGACCCGCTTGAAGACTAACTCAAATTTCTCCCTCTTTGTCATCGAATGACCAAAAGGGTCGAAAAGTGAGGACTAACGCCCCTAAAGAATATCATGTTGATGGAGGAGCACCAGCGTTGTTGGGGTCGGTTGTTGTAGTAGGGCCTACCACAGTGTCGTCCAAATCTTCATGCTCATCCGCATCGCGTGATGAAGAATATGACCTGGCCACCAAGGAGGGAACTTTGACTTTCTTGAAATTCTTTGCTGGTGGCTGAGACCAGTCAAAGTCCTGCTTGAGACCCATTTGCTTCAGATCTTCTTCACCATACAGATGTGACAGAACAGCCCAGGTGCGACTGAAGGCTTCATGGAGGTAGTAATGGTTTTTCTTCACTGCATTGTGTGTAGCAGTCATGTTGTGAAGAATAGAACCAAACTGACGCTTAACCCATTTGTGGTTGCAATCGACCTTCTGGTGAAGACTGAGGAGAAGCTCACGATCAGTCATCACCCTTGGAGCTATGCCTTGAGGATTTTGCTTTGAAGCATTTGCGGAAGAATCATGAGTGGCAGAGTCATCATTGGTGGAATAAGATGTAGCTTTGCGGAACTGACCATCCAATGGACGAATGCCTTCATCAATAACAGCAGTGTCCTTGCCCTTTTCATCAGCTGAGGAAAATGTCCGTTTGAGGACTTCAATGGGGGGCAAGTTGCTGCCATGATTGAGAGTGTCAGCCTTGTAGTTGAGTGAAGACCTTGTTCTGAGGAATCTCATAATCCAAGGAGCGTAAGGCTTCAACTCAAATGGATATAATGCAACATTGGCCAGGGTCCTCATGAAGAAATCATGGTAGTTGACAGGAATGCCATGCATGATGTTGAAAAGCAGATTCTTCATGATGCCAACGGCTTCTTCATCACTCGAGTCGTGGCCTTTGATTGGACTCAAAGTCTTTCTCAGAATGCGATAGGTAGTTCTAGGCACATACAACAATTCCTTGACGAGGAATTTGGTCCTTGGGACTTGACCGGGCTTCAGCGGCTTCATCAACACTTGCATGTAATGATCTGTAAGCTCAGGTTCATGATATATGCAACGAGCACCTTCAAGGGGAGGACTGACAGGCAGGGCATGAAGCAATTCAGAGGCCGGTGCTTTGTAATGAGTATTCTCTGTCATCCAGTCCAATACCCAAGAGTTCACATCTTCAGCATTTCCTGTGATGTGCAGCATTGCATAGAACTGAAGAATTAGCTCTTCATTCCAATCAACAATATCTGTGCAGAAGTTTAGCAGTCCAGCGTCATGAAGAACACCGAGGACTGGCGTGAAGCAAGGCAGTGATTCCATGTCCACGTGAGGAATATGCTCATGGTCGAAGACTTTGTCTTTGTTGAAATGCAGTGAAGAATAGAAGTTGGCTTGGCTGGCAGTCCAGAAACGCTTCCTTCTAAGACGAGCAGAGTCATATGGGTTGTAATCCGTGGAGAATACGTGCTCATGGAAGAAGTCATCAGCCTTGAATTTTTGCTTCGTTGAGAAGGGATCCTTTGGCTTGGGCTGAGGAGTGTCAGTCAATTGCATCACAACCTCTGGAATCACAATCTCAGGATCCACAGGCTGAGGAATTTCAGTTTCTTCTTCGGTGGTAGCCTGGGTCTTCAATTCTTCAGCAACTTGTTTGTCAGCACTAGTGGCTGGAATCTCTTCATGAATAGATGGAGTGGTGCTAGGTTCTTCAGAGCCCATTTGAACTTCAGTATGTACTGGGGACTGAGGAATTTGTTGCAGTGGCGTGAACAAAGGAGAGTTGGGGTGCTGACTGTCCCAAAATTCATCATTCTTCAGTGGTGTTGTGCATCCAATGTCCACATCCTCATCTTCGTCAGTCATTTCTTGAACGCATGCCTCTTCAGTTGTGAACTGAGGCATGGGCGATGAGACAACTAGGGTTGAAGGGATTTCATCTACTTCAACTTCGTCATCCAACTGCTCTGAAGAAGCAGCAGAAGGAATATCTTCATCGGATCCGCTTGTGATCGCATAGTCCTCACCAAAGGGAACAAGTTCCTTTGATGGCATGCATGAGACTGGAACAGCATCAATTGGATTCTCAAAAGAGCTTGTCAATTTCTTCATCTTCTTCAGAGCCGAATATTCTGATGAAGTTGATGCTTTCCTTTTCTTCACAGTTGCACGCTCCGTAGCCTTGGTCTTCTTCACATCTGATGAAGAAGGAAGAATTGTACATGGTGTAGGTGCAGGAGGAGCAGAGGATATTGGTTCAGTTTCTTCAGGCACAACTGTTGCAGTTGCCCTGGCATGTCAGTTTCTTCAGGCACAGCGGTTGAAGCTCCAGCTGTCCTGACAGTTTCTTCAGACGCAACACTAGTGGTTGCCCTGGCAGATTCATCAGCGGTTGTAATGCAGTCATCAGCCCTGGTACTGGCAATTTCATCAGCAGCCTGATTTTCATCAGCGGTGCTGGCATGTTCTTCTATAGGCTGAGCAGATGCTTCAGCCTGAGGAATTTCTTGTTGCGCTAGGGCTGCAACATTGGTAGTGAAATTCTCAGTTATCTTCATAAATCTGACCTTGGCTCCAAGCTAGTCAGCATAGTAACGATCAAATTCATCACTCAGATTCTTGATCTCTGATTGCAGAGCTACAAGTTCTTCAGGTGAAAGCTTTAAAACATTTTGCTTCAGAAAGCGCTCTTTCTTGTACTGCGCTTTCTTCACCTTCCTCCCCTGTTCATATTTCCATTTCTCTTCATCAATGAAGGCCGTCAACACATGACTTTGACCAGGAGTGAGGTTCATCTCAGGTAGAGGTGTGTTGGGGTCCTTATGCCACAAGTCGATGAAGTCGAGGATCAACTTTGGATCCAGCATCAATGGCACATTACTACCTTTGGCTCTAGCGGCCCTGTGTTGCCTGTCTCTGATGATTTCAGCGAGTTCTTCATCATCAGCTTCGTCATCATCAGACGGTACTTGGAAGGCGACCTGCCTCTTGTGAGGACTTGGTCGAGACCCTCGTCCAGCAGTGGCCTTAGTCTTCAGCAGAGTGGGGCTAGTTGAAGAGTGCGGAGGAGCAGAAGAACTTGCAGAGGCTCCTGAGGCAATAGAGATGCATGTAGTCCTTTGGCACGTGGCGAGATGCGCAGGTGCTGAGGATTTGGAAGGAGGAGCTGAGGACTTTGGAGGAGCTGGAGCAGCTTGAGGAATTGGCCATGAGGGCTTTGACACTACTAGGGAAAACCCTAGTAGTAGAGCGGGTTTAATGCACACTAGTAGCGCGGGCTGCCGCACTACTAATAAGGCGCTACAGCTATTACTTAGCAGTAGCGCGTGCGACACGCGCTACTGCTAAGGCACATAGCCGCAGCACTTGTTCTGTCCCGCGTTGCTGCTAATCTAGCTAGTAGCAGCGTGTTTACTATCCATCGCTACTAGTATTCTTTTTTTCATTTTTTATTTTTAGTGTATTTATACGCCGTTATACAAATTTTGGTACAATACCAATTATGAGGTTTATATCATTATGTCCATAACAGTGTGTCAAATGAAGGTGGATTAGGTTCAAATGGAGGCAATATGTGGTGCATGTCAAAAGTATACTACTAATCCAAACTTGATCTAGTTTGGACCAGTAGTACTTTCGATGTGCACCAAATGTTGCCTCCACTTGAATCTAATCCGCCAGCACAAGCTATTTAATCATCATCATAGTCATTACCACCAACAATATATATTTAATCATCATAGTCATAGTGTAGCACATCATCATCTTCAAACTCATTCTAGCTAGCTAATCACCACCAACACTAGCTGCGGTAGCTATCTAATCACCACCAACACTAGCTAATAATAATCATCATAGTCATTACCACCAACACTAGCTATTTAATCATCATAGTCATAGTGTAGCACATCATCATCTTCAAACTCATTTCTAGCTAGCTAATCACTCCTGCTGCTCCCTCTCAGGTAAAATAACATAAAACATGTGTAGCACTCCTCCTTCATCAAATTGGAGCATGCAGATGAACCTGTCTCCTAATCGTGGGCTGCGCTTCTGATTGCTGCCCCCTAGTATTTCTCTGCGATCGTTCACAATTTTGCTCCAGTCTTTCACTATTAAGCATTCCTCGCTATTAGAAATCCTGAATGCACTGAAGTGTATTTTAGGATATCTTGGCCGTAAGCTAACAATATTCATGGTACCTTTAGTCTCGATCCAATGAGGCACAACATTCGTCGGGAGTCCCTGTTGAAGAACATCGTATAGTAACATACTTAGCAATGAAGTTTAGCTTAAAAATTAATGTATGCAAAAGATGCACTGAGGACAAATAGTAAAAATCTTACCATCTTTCCTAAATAGATGTGACCGTAGTTCAGTACGAACACTATTGGTCGCACGTTTTGAGTACTAACATTTCTAAGTGCAGGAAGAAAATTTGTCTTGACAGTATGAAGATCCTCAAGCCATGAAACATAATGACTTATCTCCTCGCAGTTTAGTTCAGCCCCGGGACAGTAGTAGGTCCTGTCTACCTAGCGCTGGACATGTTTGCTTGAACGGAAATAAGCTGACAATAGAAATTAGTTTTCAACTATTTTTGAATAAACAATATCAAAGGCATAATGGTATAACTGGAGGCATCTGCACATCGACCCAGATGTCGATATTACCTTCAATATCATCGTCCGGACGAATATCAAAGGTGATAACCATATCAGGCTCAAATGCATAAGTCTTGCATAGTGCTTGCCAAGTTTTGCATCCAAAATAGGTGTAGTCGTCTGCGTTGTATAATTTTGCGCGGAAAATGCAACCATGCTCGGTCTTCAAGTAAACTCTCTTTACCTCCATAGTACGACTGAAACCTATCTTATCCAAGACAAAAACTCTTGCATGGCAAGGGATACGCTAGTAGAATAGTAAAATAAATAAATTATAAGTTGAAGCAAATGAAGCAGATGTCATGCTTAATTACGAAAAAAGACTTGTCGTTGTGACTTACTGTATCCACTTCGAAGTTCTCGTCTAGCTTGATGCTGAAGCGCCTATCATCATCTAGGAAGATTCGGTCGCACAGGCCGCGCTCGTCATCGCAGTATTTGCAAATACCGAAATCCTTTTCGTCGTCAGACATTTCCTATGTTCATAGTTGAAACATTAATTGAAAATCGATCGGAGGCAACTACCAGGATACTCAACACACAAATCCGGGGCACTCGATATTTCCTACATATTCTGGCACAAGTCATGCCAAAATTCACGGAAAAATCCGGCATGACCTTTGCTAAAATAGGACATATCGAGCGCCTGAAATTTGCCGGAACGGAAATGAATCAACACTCCGGCAAAACATAGGCCACTCGGAGGTGTAACCTGCAAACATGACTGGCCACTTGGGCAAGCACATATCCTATTTGAGCAACACAAGATATAAATTTCAAAATATCTTATAGAACTCATATTGACATGAGCATTCAATAAGCAAAACCAAATCGTAAAATAAATAAGTATTCAAATTAGCACGCATTCAATAAGCAAAAGTAAATCATCTCATGCGTCCATACATCATCGAATATTATCACTAATACATCCCGAATAATATCATACATATAACATCACTAATACAACTAAAACCCTAGCGCACGACGGGTATCGGCGCGGGCGGTGGACACCCACAGAGAAGGGACCATCACATGATCATAGCTCCAGTGAGATCCCTAGAGAACCTGCCAGGTATTGGAGAACCTGTGCTCCACCGCAAACAAGTAGCGACGGACGTGCGCGTCCTCCTCACTGACACGGTGATGCACCACCTCCGCGGGGTCCTCGAGCCTCTGCACCGTCACTGGCCCGTGCGACCGCCACCAAAGAAGGTTCAGGTCAACGACATGCCGACTCCTCACCAACCTGCGCCCCCTAGTAGGTAGCGCCTCCCAGTACCACCCCGGCGGAGCCCAGTCCCGGACATGGCCCATATGGTGACGCAGGTGTCCTCCGCCGAGTCGACGACGAGGATGCGGGATAGGCATCATGGACGTCGATGCGGGAAAAATTGCTTTAACTAAAAAAGTAAATTAGTTCTATTAACTTACTAAAAAACAGTAAAAAAACTAGTTAGATGAACTCTAAAATTTAACCCTAACTAATTTGATGAACTCTAAAGTTTAATTAACCCTAACTAATTTGATGAACTCTAAAATTTAACCCTAACTAATTTGATGAACTCTAAAACTAATTCTATTTAACAACTACTGCCATAATTAGCATCTAATTTGATGAACCCTAACTAAATTAGATGAACTCTGAAATTTAACCCTAAGAACCCTAGCTAGGCAGAGGTAGGGGGAGGAGGAGGAGGGCGTGCTCACCTTGGGCGCCGGCGGAGTTAGGGAGAGGGGCACGCGGCGTCGAGGTCGGGATGGGGTCGGGGTCGGGGCGGCGGGCGCACGGTGGAGGGCGGCGATGTAGGGGGGCGTCGAGGTCGGGGTCGGGGGCAGCGTCGAGGTCGGGGTCGGGGGTGGCGTCGACGGCGTGCGGAGGGCGACGAGAGAGCGCGCGGCGGCCGGGCGATGACGGTGGCGACAGCAGACACGCGCGTCGTATTTGGGGGAAGTGGGCGTGGGGAAGAAGGACGCGTGGTTAAGTCAAAAGTAGCAGTAGCGCGTTCCAGGGAAAGCGCTACTGCTACGTTAGCTATAGCGCCTGTCCATAAAGCCCGCTACTGCCACGCATTTCTCCTTTATTTTTCTTTTTCATTTATTTTCATTCACATTTTCTTTTTTTTCCTTCCCCTTTTTCTATTTCTTTCATTTTCATTTACTTCTATATGTTTTTCATTTTATTTTCCTTTCCTTAGCAGTAGCGCCCTCCCCTAAAAGTGCGCTGCTACTAATTTTTAGTAGTAGCGCGGTTTGTAGAAGGGCGCTACTACTATACCTACCATGTCGGCAACGGTGTGGAAATTATAGTAGCAGGGTGTTTTATTCCTGCCGCGCTACTGCTAAGTGGATAGCAGTAGCGCCCTTTAAATCAACGCGCTACTGCTAAGTAGCAGTAGCGCCTCATTTTAACATGCGCTACTGGTAAGATTCTGTGTATAAGGTTTTCCCTAGTAGTGTGATGAGTTGGGCTGTGAGGGCATTGCTGGGGAGCTTGGCCGTGAGGGCATTGAAGCAGAAGCCATGGGCTTGTGTGCGGGCTTCTTGGGCATGGCCTTCTTAGGCTTGCTAGTAGAGGCCTCAGTAGTGGCAGCAACAGCAGATTCTTCATTGAATTTCCTCACTGCTTCCTTAGCCACTTTGGCTAGCTTAGCTTGACGCTTGGCCCATTCCTTGGGAAATTCCTCACCTCTTCTGATTCTAGAGGGATCAGCTTGTTGGCCAGGTGCCAATGGAGGTCTTGGGCATGGAGGGTGTATAGTGGATTTCTTCATGTACTTCGGAGTAACATAGCGATATTCCCTCCATTCTCCGGCCCATCTCCTTTCTATCTTTTGTATGTGCACCTTGCGCTGATTTTTGGTCTCCTTGCCATGTTTGGCCTCATCAGGAGTGCAATATTCATCATAGATGTCCTCGGGGATTTCAAACGCTGTGTTGACTTCCAATTTCTTACCTCCCTTCTGAGGTTTCTTGCCATCTGCCATTTTCTTCAGCTGAGGAATTTGAACAATAGAATTCTCTGAAGAGGTGTGCAACTTTTCTTCAAGGAATGCTGCAAATGAGTTAAGTTGATGAGAACCTAGTGATTCAGCAGCGGACATGTGTACCCGTGAACAAAATATAGTTGCGAAGAATTTGGAGAGGTCATATGCCTTCTCAGAAGTTTTTGTAAATAGAACAAGTTTGAGGAATTTGACCCGATGAGTCTTGAGGAATTTCACTAAGCGTTCTTTGACTTAGGTTCCAGAGTTGTACAGATTGAAAATCCACACAATTGAGGAATCTTGAAGAAAAATGTTGCTTAGGGAAACAGATCAAGAACAGATGTCGTGTGAGGTGTTTAATGTGTGAAGATTTGAAGAATAAACACCTTTTGAAGATTTTTTAGAAAACATCAGAATCAACAAGGGCAGTAAAAGTAACTTTTAATTACCCTTGACGAAGAACACGACGAACTGTGAAGTGTAGATTTGGAAGTTCATCAGTTCAGATCTTCCACGCCCTAACTTGGCAGAGGAAGACAACTACGGCGGCGGCGGAGTGAAGAAATCTGCGGCCGACGCGAGTACGATGGCGACGAGGTCGAGGCAGTGAAGCTCTTCCTCACCGGCGACGATGGAAGTAGCGGCGGTGCTAGGGTTTGAGAGCTCGAGCGAGGGAGTGAGGTCGAGTGGAGTAAAACCGAAGTGAGGAAGGGAGGGGGTATTTATAGCCGTGGTGAAAAACTGCTCGCCCGAGGAAATTGGACGAACGTGCCCCTGACCCTTCTCATCTGCGTGACATGTGTCACCCACGTACTGAGAGGTGGCAATCGTGCGAGATCGTGGGTGAATAGATAAATCTTTCGTGGAATGTGGAACGGTTTGAGCGGCAAACGCCGAACATTCAGATAAGATAATTTAAAAGTTTCGTTCGCAAATTCTTCAGCTGACAAGGACACAGTGAAGATTTTGAACGAGTTTCAAATAGAATGCACATGAAGAATTTGTGAATAGACTGGGTTGAGTTTAGCATAGAGGGGGAAGGGTCCGATCACATTCACTTAGCAGAAAAGGCAACTTGAAGAAATAGCTATAAGTGAATGTTGTAGAGGACATAAACTCACACACACACACACACACACACACACACACACACACACACACAGATATATATATATATGGCTGGACTATTCTGTTACTAGTAACAGAATATTATTTTGTTACCCCTCGGCCCTATAAGGGCGCGACGCGCAGGCCATAGCAGAAACTCCCCGACCCGACCCCAACCTAACCCGCCTCCTACCGCCGGAAGCAGCCGTCACGGGCGAGCGAGCGAGGGAGCCCGCGGCGCCGTGACGGGTCGCTCCTCCGACCCACGTGCTGCCGCCGGCCGGCCGTCCGCATGCCTCCCCGCCGACGGGCTCGCCGGCCCCTCCCCGCGTGCCTTCCCTCCGACAGGCGCCGGCCCCTCCCCGCGCACCTCCTCGTCGACGTGTGCCGGATCCTCCTCGCGCCCCTCCCCTCCGACGAGCTCGCCGGCCCCTCCCCGCCTCCGGCGGCTGCCGCGCGCCGTCCCAGCCTTCCTCCGCCATCGCGCACCGCCATCCCCGCCCCGCGCCGCCACCCCAAGCCCCTCCGCCGTGCGCCGCCACTCCGAGCCCCGCCGCCCTGCGCCTGTCACCCCCTCCTTGCGCAGCATCCTACCGACCGGACCAGCCGGCAGCCGAATCCAGCCTCGCCCCCGAGCTTCGTCTTCTTCCTCGCCGAGACACGCGACAGCCACCTCAGTCCGGGAGTAGTAAGCACCTCAGTACGAGTTAAAAACGGTGGTCCATTCGGAATAAAAGAAATGGCAGAAATTCAAATTGTAAAAGTTCAAGCAAAAAAAGAAACCCCATGAAAATCCTGCTTAGTAAGTACCTTAGTACAATTCGTAAAATGAGAGAAGTTCAGAACAACGTTGTCAAAAAATGTTGAGTTCAAAAAAAGAAACAAAACAAAACAATTTATTTTTGAATAAAATATCATTCAGTTCGATGATACAAACCATGCAAGTACCGGGGCGACGATAGAGTAAACCGTTGAAAATTTACGAGCAAAAAAATTACCCAAAAACAGAACAAAGTCTAGTTAGTGAAAACATGCTTAGTGCAAACCCATGCAAACATCAGTATAAGTACTCTTTTTTCAGAATAATTCAAAATTACTCTACAAAAAATAGCTCAGTACAAACACACACATATATCAGTACGAGTACTCTGTTTTTCAGACGGGAAAACAGCAGGATCCATCTTGCCGTATTCAAAATTACTCTTAAACAATTGGGAATTTGAGAAAATGTTTAACATGACTAAGTTTCACATTTTCAATAGGTTTTCAATGGTATATTATTTGCACCA
Source organism: Triticum aestivum (assembly GCF_018294505.1). Classification (NCBI taxonomy): domain Eukaryota; kingdom Viridiplantae; phylum Streptophyta; class Magnoliopsida; order Poales; family Poaceae; genus Triticum; species Triticum aestivum. The sequence continues at coordinate 560,789,767 of NC_057814.1, forward strand.
TTTCAATAAACTTTTAAACAAAATCACGTTCAAAACCAAATTTAACCGTATTTGAATTCGTATTTGAACCGTAAGGAATTAGAAAAAAACTTTCTATCCGCAAAAGTTGCACATTTTCCATAGCTTTCCAACGCCGTATTGTTTGCGTCAATCCGACAAAACGTTTGCAAAAAACAGCGAAAATACTTTTCGCCCAGAATTTCACCATTTTTCAAATTACTTTTAAATAATATAGAATTTGAAAAACAAGTAGATATATGGAAGATGCGGATTTTCACAAGCTTTCCAACGCCATCTCATTTGCTCAATTCCGACAAACCGTTTGAAAATTAAGTCCAAAATACGATTTGCGTTGTCGGTTTTGAAAAAAAATGGTTTTTTCAAAACTGCTCTTAAACTATAATTTTTTTTCAAAAACAAATTCTAAAAATGTAATTTAGATGTCAAGAGCTTTCCAGCGATATATTACACGCCCCGTTTCGACAAAAAAAATTGCAAAAAAATTGAACTAAAGAAGATGATTTTTAACAGAAACAGAAAGCATCAGTTCAAGCGCTCGAATTTCATCAGTTCAGCCGCTTGAATTCATCAGTTCATGTAGGGTAACAGAATAATATTCTGTTACACATAACAGAATAGCCCATATATATATATATATATATATATATATATATATATATATATATTGCCAATGAAGAACAACAACGGGAAGAGTGAAGACTTCTAAAAGTTGACGAAATTGAACAACTTAGGAATTTCAAAAATGAAGAAAAACTAAAATTGAAGATTTTCAACTTTTGTTGGTGGCGTGACCCACCGTATAAGAATGATGATTTCAGACACCGCGTACAATTGTTGTAGGGTTCTGAGAATCAAATTCTTTGTTAATTTCTTCACACTTATAGAGTGTTAGTCTTGATTGATTGAAGAAAAACGTTTCTTCGTGTGTTGCACATCTAAGTCATCAATTTTGCATAAGTGTTAGGATGTGTGTCCTTTTCAAAGGACTCGAAGATTCTAGGATATTTAGCTCACACCGCAACTTGCTAAATCTCTTCTCATCCAAGGGCTTTGTGAAGATATCGGCTAGCTGTTCTTCAGTCTTCACATGCTCAATAGAGATGTCGCCCTTCCACACATGATCACGAAGAAAATGATGACGAATATGTATGTGCTTTGTCTTCGAGTGCTGCATTGGGTTATGAGCTATCTTGATAGCACTCTCATTGTCACAGTAGAGGGGCACATTCTTCATGTTGACGCCGTAGTCCTTGAGGGTTTGCTTAATCCATAGCAATTGAGCACAGCAAGAACCAGCAGCAATGTACTCAGCTTCAGTAGTAGATAGTGATACGCAGTTCTGTTTCTTCGAGGACCAACAGACCAAGGATCGTCCGAGGAAATGACATGTGCCTGATGTTGACTTGTGGTCCACACGATCACCAGCATAGTCAGAGTCTGAATATTCAATGAGATCAAAAGCCGAGCCCTTGGGATACCATAATCCAAGTGTTGGTGTGTGAGCTAGATATCAAAGAATATGCTTCACAGCCTTATGGTGTGATTCCTTCGGTGTAGCTTGAAAGCGGGCACACATGCAAACACTAAGCATAATATCTGGCCTAGATGCACATAAATACAATAAAGAACCAATCATGGAGCGGTATACCTTTTGATCGAAGTCAATACAATTTTCATCAGTGCATAGATGGCCATTTGTGGGCATAGGGATTTTGACGCCTTTGCAATCTTGCATGCCGAATTTCCTCAGTACATCCTTGAGGTATTTCTCCTGAGATATGAATATGCCATTGCGCTGTTGACGAATTTGAAGACCTAAGAAGAATTTCAATTCTCCCATCATAGACATTTGATATTCTTCACTCATCATATAGGCAAATTCATCACTGTAACGTTGGTCAGTACAGCCAAAAATGATATCATCAACATATATTTGGCACACAAACAATTCACCATCATAGGATTTAGTGAAAAGAGTTGGGTCAAGTGAACCGGGTTTGAAGCCTTTCTTCATGAGGAATTCCTTCAAAGTATCATACTACGCCCGAGGGGCCTGCTTGAGGCCATAGAGGGCCTTATTGAGTCTGAAGACTTTGTCAGGATGCTTTGGATCTTCAAAACCTGGGGGTTGAGCAACATATACTTCTTCCTCGAGCTTACCATTGAGGAATGCACTTTTCACATCCATTTGATATAAGATGATGTCATGATGGTTAGCATAAGCAAGTAATATGTGAATAGCCTCAAGTCTAGCAACAAGTGCAAAAGTTTCATCGAAGTCAATTCCTTCAACCTGTGTGTAGCCTTGAGCTACAAGCCGTGCCTTATTCCTCACCACAAGGCCATTTTCATCTTGCTTGTTGCGGTAGATCCACTTTGTGCCAATGATATTGTGCTTGCGAGGATCTGGACGTTTGACCAGTTCCCAGACGTTGTTGAGCTCGAATTGATGTAATTCCTCTTGCATCGGTTGAATCCATTCAGGCTCCAGAAATGCTTCATCTACCTCAGTGGGCTCTGTGATAGAGACGAAAGCAAAGTGCCCACAAAATTTAGACAAATGTGAAGCTCTTGAGCGTGTGAGAGGACCTGGTATGTTGATGTCGCCGATGATTTTCTCAATCTGCATTTCATTTGCAACACGAGGATGAGCGGGTTGTCGTTGAGGAATTTGATCAGCATTTTCTTCAGCATCATTTTCCTCAGGTGCATCAACATGATGTTCTTCACGTTCTGGAATGACTTCTTCAGCAGATTCTTCGGTAGGAATGACATCCTCAGTGGCCTTGAACGTGATGGATTCCTCAGGTGATTTTTCATCTAGCACAGGAGGTAGGTGCTCTATTGGGTTTCTTGTCAGTGAGGAGTTCATAGGCAGTCTTCTTGAAGAATTTGTGAAGATATACCCTGTTGATGATGTGGCACGCAGTATCAATTGCCTCAATCCGGAAGTGACGAGGCGTCTTGTATTCATCAAGCATAGTGCGATCCATCTCAACATGAGTCCTGTTCTTGCGCTCCACGACGCCATTCTGCTGAGGAGTATAAGGAGCAGATAACTCATGAGTAATACCAAGTTCATCAAGATAGTCATCAAGACTAGTATTCTTGAACTCAATTCCATTGTCACTTCTGATGTGCTTGATCTTCACACCAAAGTTGGTAGAGGCCCTCGAGGAAAATCGTTTGAAGACTTCCTGCACTTCACGTTTGTAAGTGACAATATGCACCCATGTGTAACGAGAGTAATCATCAACAATAACAAAGCCATATAGAGATGCTTCATTAGTGAATGCAGAGTAATGATTAGGACCAAAAAGATCCATGTGAAGCAATTCAAATGGTCGAGTGGTAGTCATGATATTCTTCGCTGGATGCTTGGCCTTGGTCATCTTTCCAGCTTCACACGCTCCGCACAAGTGATCCTTGAGGAATTTGACATTCTCAATGCCAATGACATGCTTCTTCTTCGCGAGCGTCTACAAGTTCCTCATGCCAGCATGACCAAGTTGTCGATGCCATAGCCAACCTTCTGAAGCTTTTGCAAGTAGACATATAGCTGGTTGTGGTCCTGTAGAGAAATCAACAATATATAGATCTCCTCTCCTAAAGCCTTCGAAGACTATGGAATTGTCAGCTTCCATGATCACAACACAACGATACTTGCCAAAGATAACAACCATATCAAGATCACAAAGCATTGAGACTGACATGAGGTTGTATCCTAAGGACTCGACAAGCATTACTTTGTCCATGTGTCCATCCTTTGAGACCGCAACCTTACCTAGACCCAATACCTTGCTTTTTTGCCTTTGTCGGCGAAGATGATATGCTTCAGATGCGATGGAGATAAGGGAACATCCATCAATAGATTCTTGTCACCAGTCATGTGATTCGTACATCCACTATCGGGGACCCACTCAGTGGCTTTGGGTACATCATCCTGCAGATGAATTAGTGCAACTTACGAACTCATATACTTCATCAGTGAAGAATATGACATCAATTTCATCCAGCAATAGAACAGATAAAGTAGTATGAGGACGTGAGAAATGACGATTCATTTCTTCATGATTAGCCTGCGTCCTTTCAGGCAAATTCAGGTCTCCAGCAAATTCTTCAGACATTTAAGTACGTCTGGAGACCTGACCCTGCATAAGAGATTAGTTCTTTTTCTTCACCACCCACATCTGAAGGGGTGGCAAAGAGTTCATCATTCTGCGAGCTCCATAAGAGAAAGGTGGCGTAGAAGTCAGTCCTCTTTGTTTCACATAAGAGGAGTTAGGGTATGCATATGAATAAGCTGAGAAATTCTTCGAGGACTTATGAACATAATGGTTTGAAGAATAATGCTCATATTCATAGCCCTTAGATCTTCCCTACGAAACAGAAGTGTTAGCACAATGATGTTCATATGAGGACTTTGATCCTTTTGAGGAATTTGATCCATGTGAGGAATTTGGTCCATATGAGGACTTGGATCCATATGAAGAATTCGATCTGGGGTTCCTATTCTTCACAGGTGGTGTAATGATGACATTCACCTGAAGACTTTCAAAGAAACTTTTGGGAACCCATATTTTCTTCATAGGAGAACCGTTCCTGCAGTTAGTGCCAACATATGTAGCAAATACTTCACCATTCTGATTTTTGAACAGTTTATAGTTTGAGTCAAATGACTCATCAGAAGAATGAGGAGATGCACATGTAAAGCCAGATAGAGTAGATGGATCTACATGAGGTCCTTTTGCAGCAACCCATGAGGTTTTGGGGTACTGATCAGGCTTCCAGTATGTTTCATCAGCATTGAGTTTCCTCCTAAAGGCAATACCCTCTTTCCTAGGGTTCCTGTTGACGATTTTCTTTTTAAGCACATCACAAAGAGCCTGATGCCCTTTGAGGCTTTTGTACATGCCTGTCATATACAATTCCTTTAGCCCTGCATGGTCAGGGATACTAGCAATATCCTCAGATGAGGAATTAGTGATAGCAGAGACAGGTGAATAATTTGTAGCAGTAGAAGCATTTAAACATTCAGGTGAAGAATTAGCAGATTCACGTTCAATGCACTTCAAACATGGAGGAATGAATTCTTCCTGAGCAGCGCTGATTTGTTGAGCAAGTAATGAATCACGCTCCTTCTGAAGATCTTCATAACTCACCTTTAGCTTTTCAAGATCTTGCTTTCTTTGAAGAAATTCATAAGAAAGCTTCTCATGATCAGATAAGAGAGTGTTATGATGACTTTCAAGGTTGTCAAACTTAGTCTGAAGTCTCTGAAGACCTTCAGCCAAAGCTTTCGACTGATCCATTTCTTCACCCAACATATCATCGCTCTTATCCAGCATGTATTGAACTTTTTCCAAAGCTCTTTGTTGTTTAGTGGCAAGGGAAGCAAGTTTGGTATAGCTAGGTCCAAATTCATCACCAGATTCATCATCACTGGACTCAGATAGGTAGCATTCAGTTACCTTGGCATCTTTTGCCATAAGGCATGATGCAGAGGATGATGATTCTGGCTCAAAAGTCATAGCCTTGCGCGATACCATGAAATCCTCAAACCAGGGATCACAGTTAGATCTATGACCTTCATAGACCTCAGAGAGTCGGTCCCAGATGAGCTTTGCATGGCTGAGATGCATAATGTTCCTGAACTGATTTTGAGACAGAGAGGAGCAGATGACGTCCTTTGCCGTGAGGTTGAGGAGTGTGTACTTGCGAATGTCATCAGCCTCCGCCATCTTACATAGATCGGTGAGTCCAATATCAGTGACTGTCCACGGCTCGCTGTTCATCGCCATGAGTCGCTTCTTCATCATGGCCTTCCACTTGGGATAATCATGACCGTCAAAGATGGGGCATGGCACAATCTTCATTTCTGCGGTCTACATAACTAAAACTCCAGGCGGTTAAACCAAAATCACACAGAACAAGGGAGTACCTTGCTCTGATACCAGTTGAAAGTGCGTTAAGTCGACTAGAGGGGGGCGAATAGGCGATTTTATGTATTCTTCACTAAGGAATTTCAGGGTGAGGAAATTCCTAAGCAAAGAACTACTTGCGGTGGAATAAGTACTCAGATGCATACATGACATAACATAAACATGGACATCATGATGAAATGAAAACAAACACAGAGTACAGGAAGCGTAAGCACATGATAAAACAGGATGAAGACAAACAGACTGAAGAAATTGGACTGAGGAAATTGAGAAAGTCTTCAGTCAAAGTCTTCAAACAGATATGAACAAGCACACACCACAGTAATGAGGAAATTAAAGAGTTGAGGAAATAGAACCAGTAGGCTTGGTGGAGACAATGATTTGGTAGACCAGTTCCAACTGCTGTGACAGTTGTACGTCTGGTTGGAGCGGCTAGGTATTCAAACTTGAGGACACACAGTCCTCACCGTATTATCCTTGAGCTAAGGTCACACAGACCTCGCCCAATCACTCGTGGTAAGTCTTCAGGTTACTTCCAAACATTCAGGTCACTTGGCGATTCACAATTTTCTCTTGGATGCTCTAGACCATGACGCCTAACCGTCTGGAAGATGCACAGTCTTCAAAGGTAACAAGCATCGGATCCACGCAGGATCAATCTCTTCAGTCATGCTCAATCACTTTGGGTTTCAAGGTGTTTGGGTTTTCCTCACTTGATGATTTTCGCTCAAAGTCCTCGAAGGATGGGATGCTCTCAAATGACAAGTGTCAGTTTCTCTCGAAGCCTAGGGAGCAGCCCGACATGATAAGACATAAATGCCCTTCAATGATATTACCGTTAGGTGGGTAGATATTTTGGGACAGCTGGCACGTAGCACAGCAATGGTCGGAAATTTGAGGCTCAAATTCCTCAGGGCTATCATGTTCCTCACATGTAGGCAATCCGCACTGGCGAATTCCTAACTCCTTAGTCAGAATAAATTCCTCAGAGACCAGAAGAACTTCGTCTCTGTCACTGAAGAAATTGACTGAACTGTATGAGATATCCAATGGCTTCACTCGAATGGATTGGTAGGTGTAGGATTTTGAGTTGAGCATCACATGGAAATTTGTCCTTAGTATTTCCTCGACCCCCTTTAATAGTACGGTGTTTCCTATGACTCAAGAAAGAGAAAATGAAACTACAAAAACAAAAGTCTTCACGCTTCATGTTCCTCGTATGAATACCAAGTCTTCAGGTGCACACCAATTTCTTCACTTTCAAAGTCTTCAGAAATCCAAAGTCTTCAGTCGAAGACATTCATTTTAGGGGTCGACTTTCTCTGTAAATATCAAACTCCTCATAGACTTATAGACCTGTGTACACTCACAAACGCATCAGTCCCTTAACCTGTAAGTCTTCAATACACCAAAATCACTAAGGGGCACTAGATGCACTTACAGTTTCAAACGCCGTCGCGGAAAGGTTAAAAACCGTTTGTATAGCACGTCGTTGTACCAGTGCAACGCTGGCGGGAGGCAGAGGAACCCTAAGTTTTTTTGGGGAGAGCCCAGAGGCGGCGGCGGCTGCTCGAGGTCACAGGTTTAGTGCGTTAACACGATGCGAAGCCGGCTTGGACTTGTGGCATGCGCCCACTTTGATCATTTGTTTGATTTATTTATATTCATTGTAGCCAGTAACAATGAACATGGTGGCGTATCAGTTGCATGTCAAATAACGGACATCATATTAACTGCATGTTACAATGTGGCAATGACTAAGGAGCCATCAGATATGCCTTCTTGGCTTGGGGGCGTCACAGTCAGCGCACACCTTCTCTCCCTTGATGGCGGTGGCCGAACGACATGAACAAGGTGTGGAGGGAGGGATGGGTTCACGACGGAGAGAGTGGGCGATTGGCAGGGGAGTCCTCCTTTGCTGTCTATGCAGAAGTACGGTATGAAGGAGAGAGGACGCCATGAGAAGGTTAGGTGGGCATCATCCAGTTTTACATGAGAAGGCCCTAGCGAGAAATATCTCGCTACGATGGGAAAACAAGTAGGAGGGGAGAGTTCAACACGAAAAGGAAAGAGTGTGTCTTGGGACCGCGTGTTGAAGATACATGACGGATAGTTGATATGTCTGCAACGTATCTATAATTTATGAAGTATTCATGCTATTATATTATCTGTTTTGGATGTTTATGGGCTTTACTAAACACTTTTATATTATTTTTGGGACTAACCTATTAACCCAGAGCCCAGTGCCAGTTTCTGTTTTTTCCCTTGTTTCAGTGTTTCGCAGAAAACGAATATCAAACGGAGTCCAAACGGAATGAAACCTTCGGGAGCGTGATTTTTGGAACGAACGTGATCCAGGAGACTTGGAGTTGAAGTTAGGGAAGCTTCGAGGTGGCCACGAGGCAGGGAGGCGCGCCTGCCCCCCTAGGCATGCCCCGCACCGTCGTGGGCCGCTCGTGGCTCCCCTGACCGACTTCTTTCGCCTATATATATATCCATATACCCTAAAAACATCGGGGAACAGAATAGATCGGGAGTTCCGCCGTCGCAAGCCTCTATAGCCACCAAAAACCAATCGGGACCCTGTTCCGGCACCCTGCTGGAGGGGGGATCCCTCACCGGTGGCCACCTTCATCATCTCGGCACTCTCCATGACGAGGAGGGAGTAGTTCACCCTCGGGGCTGAGGGTATGTACCAGTAGCTATGTGTTTGATCTCTCTCTCTCTCGTGTTCTTGAGGTGATACGATCTTGATGTATCGCAAGCTTTGCTATTATAGTTGGATCTTATGATGTTTCTCCCCCTCTATCTCTTGTAATGGATTGAGTTTTCCCTTTGAAGTTATCTTATCGGATTGAGTCTTTAAGGAATTGAGAACACATGATGTATGTCTTGCATGTGCTTATCTGTGGTGACAATGGGATATCACGTGATTCACTTGATGTATGTTTTGCTGATCAACTTGCGGGTTCCGTGTGACGCCCGGATATTTAAGCTACAGTAATTCCCTGTTAATCATGCCACGTCATCGGGGTTACTGTTGTTAATCTCACGTTAGATCGAAACCGATTCTAATTCAAATCCAAAATCAAGCAAACAATAAAAGTTTTCAAATATTAAAATTAAATTGTTCGGAGTGAACCAAATATTGCATAGATAATTATGGTGGAGAAACCACACCTTTATAAAATGTTTAAATAATATGAGATGAATAAAACAGCAGCAAAACAATTATTTAAAAACCTTTTGTAATTAATAAAATGTCAAACTAATTTATTGAGGACTGGACTTTTGAGTATGGACTAAGTTGAAATACTAATTTATAAACAAAGTATATATTTTGCTAAAACTAAAATAATAGGATACAAAACTATAACAGAAAAGGAAAATAAATAAAAGGGTAAAAGATAAAAAAACAAAAGAAAAGAGAGAGAGAGAGAGAGAGAGAGAGAGAGAGAGAGAGAGAGCATCCCCCCTCCCTGGACCGAACCCACCTGGGTCGGCCCACCTAACCCACCCGAGCCAGCCCAGTTGCCCCCTCGCAGCGGCCTCTCCCCCCCCCCCGCCCTATTCCTCGGTCTCAGACCGCAACAGGGGCGTCGCCGCCGAACCACCTCGCCGGCCACGCTGCTACAGGCGCCGCGGGAAGGATAAGGACGCCAGCGACGGCCCCCCTGCCTCCTCCGAGAGATCTTTTCCCCCCTTCCCCACGAGCTGCTGCTTGCCCTCTCCGCCTCTCCCATTCCCCACCGCATCCGAGCGCTGCCGTGGCCCTGCCGGCGTAACGCACGCGGTCCCCGACACCGCCTCGCCTCTCCTCCGCACCAAGAAGGACCGCCTCGACCTCCTCTTCCTCCCCGACGAATCACCCGAGCAGGAGCGCCTCTGCATCATCCCCTACGTTGCCGTCTTCCTCCTCTTCTCCGACGAGCTTCGCCGTCGATTCCGCCGCACCGAGCCCTCCTCGAGCACGCTTGAGCACATCTGCAGGAGCACTGTGAGCCTGCGCTTCTTTCCCCTCTCTCTCCCGAGCTTTCCGACGCCCGTAGCCCCGTTCCCGTATCTCGCCCGAAGAACCTCGCCGCCGACGAGCTCGGCGCCGTGGCCATGGTCGCCTTCACATGCGGCCGAGCGCCGCATCGTGCTCCTGGGGTTCCTAGTGGCCCAACGCGCGCGTCTGCTGCTCTCGCCGTGCCCCGCAGCCCCCTATTCGCCGCTCACCGGAAACCACCACCACCTGACTCGCCGCCGGCGACGTACCCGGCCGTCCCCAGCCATGCCACCACCTCCATTCGACGCGGTGTGGACTGGCCGTTTGAATGGGCCAAACCACAGCCCCAGGGATGCCCTGTGGGCGAAACCCGAAGCTCACCCGCGCCTCGCCGCCGCATTGGAGCTCGCCGGATCCCCTCTCCGGTGCCTTGCCGACGTGGCCGGCCGAGCCCCACCACTGGCTCACTGCCAGTGGGCCCCACGGGCCCCAGTTGACTGGGTTGACCCAGTCAACTGCTGACTGGGCAGCCCAGTGCCACTGACATGCAGGCCCCACCGCTTAATTAAACTAATTAAAATGTTTTATAATTAAAAATAATTAGTTAAGCTAAATAGTCACTGACATGTGGGGCCCAGCTGCTAATTAGCCATGTTTAATTAAAATAACCCACTGTCAGTCCACTGTCGATGACAGGTGGGACCCACTGGTCAGTTTGACCTGGTCAGCCATCCTGTTGACCGCTGACGTCACAATGACGTCATGCTGATGCAATATTCCTTTTATGTTAATATTAATAATTCCAGAAAATACCTTAACCTTTAGAAATTCATAGTAATTAAACCGTAACTCCGATGAAAATGTTTTCTATATGAAAGTTGCTCAGAAAAATCCAACGAATCCGAATACGCGGTCCGTTCATCTATCGCATGCCCTTAGCATGCTGAACATGGAACATTCCCCCTCCGGTCATCTGACTAACACAGGTCCGGAACCGGGAACACCTTCCCGGTTGAATTCCCCCTTCACCTATATCGTGTAGCTATACGTTAGGTCACACCCGGCACATCATATTGCCACGTTATGCTTTGTGAAGCTATGTTTGCTTTATATTTACTGTTTCTTCCCCCTCTTCTCTCCGGTAGACCCCGAGACCGATGCTGCCCCTATGATCGACTACGTCGACGACGACCCCCTCCTTGCCAGAGCAACCAGGCAAGCCCCCCTTGATCACCAAATATCGCCTATTCTCCCCTATACTGCTTGCATTAGATTAGTGTAGCATGTTACTGCTTTCGGTTAATCCTATTCTGATGCATAGCCTGTCATTGATGCTACAGTTGTTACCTTTACCTGCAATCCTACTTGCTTAGTATAGGATGCTAGTGTTCCATCAGTGGCCCTACACTCTTGTCCGTCTGCCATGCTATACTACTGGGCCGTGATCACTTCGGGAGGTGATCACGGGTATATACTATATACTTTATATACATGACACACGTGGTGACTAAAGTCGGGTCGGCTCGTTGAGTACCCGCAAGTGATTCTGGTGAGGGGGCGGAAAGGACAGGTGGCTCCATCCCGGTAGAGGTGGGCCTGGGTTCCTGATGGCCCCCAACTGTTACTTTATGGCGGAGCGACAGGGCAGGTTGAGACCACCTAGGGGAGAGGTGGGCCTGGCCCTGGTCGGCGTTCGCGGATACTTGACACGCTTAACGAGATCTTGGTATTTGATCTGAGTCTGGCCATTTGGTCTATACGCACTAACCAACTACGCGGGAACAGTTATGGGCACTCGGCGTCATGGTATCAGCCGAAGCTCTTTTGACGTCAGCGACTGTGTGGCGCGCGCCGCATTGGACCGTAAGCTCGCGCTTGTATTAAGGGGGCTAGGTCTGCTTCCGGCCGCGTACGCAACATGCAGGTGTGCAATGGGCGATGGGCCCAGACCCCTGCGCGCATAGGGTTTAGACCGGCGTGCTGACCTCTCTGTTGAGCCTAGGTGGGGCTGCGACGTGTTGATCTTACGAGGCCGGGCATGACCCAGGAAAGTGTGTCCGGCCAAATGGGATGAAGGGTGTTGGGTTATGTGGTGCACCCCTGCAGGGAAGCTTATCTATTCGAATTGCCGTGTCCCTCGGTAAAAGGACGACCCGGAGTTGTACCTTGACCTTATGACAACTAGAACTGGATACTTAATAAAATACACCCTTCCAAGTGCCAGATACAACCCGGTGATCGCTCTATAACAGGGCGACGAGGAGGGGATCGCCGGGTAGGATTATGCTATGCGATGCTACTTGGAGGACTTCAATCTACTCTCTTCTACATGCTGCAAGATGGAGGTGACCAGAAGCATAGTCTTCGACAGGATTAGCTATCCCCCTCTTATTCTGGCATTCTGCAGTTCAGTCCACCGATATGGCCCTTTACACATATACCCATGCATATGTAGTGTAGCTCCTTGCTTACGAGTACTTTGGATGAGTACTCACGGTTGCTTTTCTCCCTCTTTTCCCCTTTCTATACCTGGTTGTCGCAACCAGATGCTGGAGTCCAGGAGCTAGAGATCCTGAGGATGATTCTACATGGAGTTCGGCTTCGAGGAGTAGTTAGGAGGTCCCAGGCAGGAGGCCTTGCCTTTTTGATCGTTGCTACTTTTGTGCTAGCCTTCTTAAGGAAAACTTGTTTAACTTATATCTGTACTCAGATATTGTTGCTTCCGCTGACTCGTCTATGATCGAGCAATTGTATTCGAGCCCTCGAGGCCCCTGGCTTGTATTATGATGCTTGTATGACTTATTTATGTTGTAGAGTTGTGTTGTGATATCTTCCCGTGAGTCCTTGATCTTGATCATACACGTTTGCGTGCATGATTAGTGTACGGTCAAATCGGGGGCGTCACAAGTTGGTATCAGAGCTAACTGCCTGTAGGAATCCCCCTTTCCACACTCCTTGGCCGAAGTCGAGTCTAGACATTGCGAAACTTTTTACTAACATGGCTGTGTGTCTTACGGGCCCACGTCGCCATTGGGTGGTACTAGGATCTTTTACTCCTCGGCCGTTACTCTGGGACTTTGAACTCTCTCCTATTTGGGTTAAGTGAGTTTTGCTAAATCTAACATTAGGATCTCGTTATCACTTTCACCCGGAGAGCCCCTTCAGTCCAGATGATCGCCGGCTGCACCAGAAGATTTCGAAGATACTCTCCGATATTCTCTCGAGACCTTGTGCCCATTGCTTTTGCATTTCTCTACCACCAAAATATCCCTAAGGATAAATACTTACACCTGTCGTGCTTACTTTTATTCCCAGACGATCTTGTTATTACAAGATACCCCGAGAATACTTTGTGCCTACTGCCTTGCAATTCTTTGCCACCTGAATACCCCTACGAATAATTTCTCGCACTTATCGAGTATCCGCTCATCCCCAGTTGATTCAAGTAATTCACAAAAGCCTTTGAAATACTATTTGAACTTCCAAAAATCCTGAGCAGCCTATTGCTCTTGAAATTCTTGCTTGCTTGCATTATGGTTAATCCCATAAGTCTCGTAATCTTATTGTCATTCCTTGTCATTATCATTTTGAGTCTGTTGATTCAAAATATTGCGAATGCTCACAATCCTCAATCAGATCCTAGAATTCTTCCTTCTGGCTCAAACGTCATTTTAAACATGAGCTGGTATCGACCAATCAAATTGCCATCGATTGTACCCCTAAGGCTATTCAAGTTATCCATCCTTAATCGGAGCGTTTGCTTCTGATCCCTTGATTTGGAAATCATAATTCCTTTGCATTTGAGCTTTGAGTTAGCCAGTTGTTTCTATAATCTGATCCCCTTGCAGTCTTTCTTCCTCTAGTTGAGTACCGATGCTCACATCTGATCCCTTGTGGACCACCAAATCCTTTGTTAGATTATTATCCGACAGTGCCCTCATATTTAATCACCTTGTGAGTTCTTTCTCTGATACATAATGCCTTTAGTAAATTGTATCCTCTCGTTTTGACACCCATGCTCTACTATCGAGCTTGAGTTATTTACCCCTGAAGCTTGTGGTATATGTTTCCACGATGCCCCGATGGGTTGAACCTATGCCTTTCATAATATGTGTGAACTCGAAAGTTTTCATGAGTCATACTCTTCTGGTATTTTGCTAGATAAAAATTTTCAACACTGCAACTTCATCAAACGCGAGAAGTGAATGAAAGGTTATGCATTGAAGAAGTGGGAGTCGACCTTGAACTTTGCGTTCATGCCCATGGACACGATGTAGATCTTATCATTAAAGCTTTTCTTAAATTAATTATTCCCTTGGTATAAGTTCATCTTATATCTGGGATCTGGCATTTTGCAATCGTGGTTCCAACCATGTTCTCTTTTAAATACCATTTCTCGTGCAAGTTTAAGCACTTGTCTTCTGCAGAACAATACCAAGTCCAACCTCTATTCTGATCTGTCGTCGAGTATTACCCCCTGGTATCTCGAGATTATCACGGAACTGCATAACTTCTTATGAGTTCTCCATCAAGTATTACATTCTCATTGATTCCAATTTTTCATGGGCTCCGAGTTATTAAACACTCAAGGACATCGATAACTGAATCGAGTCCGCATCACGATTAAACAACTATTAGTAATCTCCTTTGCTTACGAGTTCGTACTCGATCACGTCATCCCTAGCCTGCTCGGCTATGTCATTATCGTGCTGATTTTAACTGTGCTACCGGGTCCTTAGTTCCGGAGCGCAACCTTAGATGATGAGCTAAGCTCCGATTTCCTCGTCTTATCGTTCCACCTTGAACGACAAGCTTGATTTCGAGTTTGTGTCCTACCCGTGGTTCCAATAACCTTTCGCTTTCATCATTCCTTTGACTTGATGTCATCGTCGATCAATTACATCTTCTTGAAAACCTCTCGACAAATTTGTCGTGATCATTGTCAACAATTTGACTTCTTCCAAGTTGTGTGTCGAAATTCAGGATGAGAAATACCATCCTTGCCCCTCGATGAATTGTGTTATCATCGACAACATTCTTGCCTCCCCTCAACACAAACTTGTTCATATTTTGTGTTGTATCTTGATTTCCCTGCTATCCAACCTATGTTATGTTCTACCGTGGAGTATTACCATCTTTGATGTCAAGAATGCCGTGAGCATTACTCCACCTCTTAAGAATTCTTGGTACAGTGATACTTCTCACCATCACCATTCTTTCTTGGTCCCCGAGTTGTTTCTAAACGAAATACCGACAAATGGTCTGTGATGTGTAAATTCTAAACTTCTAGCAACCCTATTGCTTTGAAGTTATTGGTCTATAGTTTCATTCTACGTCTATGACTTAATGAATCATCATTCGAACATTGATCATGCTACCTAGCCCATATTTCGGGTGCACAGTTCAACCAATGTTAAACTGTGTATGTTTTCCTCGAGCATACATCATTAAGTCATTCGATCTAGCTAATGTTATCTCCTTGTTCACATAGTTGTGGAAATCCATCTTTTGGAAATCTCAATGGAATGTCGCTGAGTCCATCAGCCACCTCCTCATCCTCTCCTTGATTAATGATGAACTCTTGTTTCGAAACTCGCTTCCATAGTTCAAATCCCAAAAATCTTACAATGTCATCTCGACAATTTGTGTTGCACCTTTTCTTCTCAGACATCCTGAGTCTGAGGTATCCTGACACCAATCAGATTTGAATCTCGGTCAGATATGATGGTTGGAACATATTCCAAGAGTTATAACATTTGCCTTTATATAACCCGGTAAGGTGATGTCATGCCTAGTACACCTGGCCGGAGGACCTATTGTTATAGTTTCCTTCTTAGCAAGGTTAGCGATTCTTCCATGAGGAAATCGTAAGACTTATTCTATAAGTTGTTCCTGATGGATCCTTTGTGCATCCAAATTCTGACCCTTACTTGATGGCCATGTCAATGCTATCTTGAAGCATGTCTATGGTACTCCGATTTTCAACAAGAACATTTGAAGCCCAATGCTAAATGTTTCCAGCTCAATTATCCAAACACCGCTGTTTGGGGTAATGTCATGAAATTCCTCTCCCCTTACCTAAATGGTTTTCTAGTTCTATCCTATCATGGATATCATGCTCTGTTTGTCCTTGGGAAGGATATACCCCTGAAATACGTGTGTAAACACATTTCCTTTCCACTGTTCTGTTTAATTTGATAATCATATTATCCTTTCCATTGTTTTGTTTACCCTTTCTTGTGATCTTTATGATTTAAGCAGTAATATTTCCCTGCTTATGTAAACACCTCGGTGTACAACTTTGTCAGTAAGACCCTGATACTATTGTTGATGACATTCCGGTAACCGCCGATGGACGAGAACTCTGCCTATTGGTCCGCCTCGCTCAACGAGTAGGAAAATGGTTCTTTTCATCCCTCGCCCTTGGTACCGATGTTGTTGTCGACATAAATGACAGGCTATCCTCTGACATGATCGCGCAAGACGTCTCCGCCCTTCCTACTTTTAACCCACATGGTGGGCCCATAACCCACAGTTCCACAGGATCAAAACCTGACTCTCTTGTACAACCCTGTCTCTAATGGTTATTCCTCACACTTGGCTTCGTATTTAATTCACGGGCCACCTTCCTAGTGCTCTATTCTGGTATCAAACGCAATACTTACTCTCGCTGCTCTGAACCCCTTTTCCTCTCTGGTTCAGACTTCGAGCAACTATCTACCCGTTTGAAACTTCTTATTGTACCATATTACTTTTCTCTCGGCATGTTTTATTCGTTCAACTCGAGAGATACTCATATGTTCATTCATGGGATAACCCCCGGTGATTACCCCTGGTAGCGTTCTATCATTGTCGGGCCGCCCCTTTCCTATTCGTAAGTACGATGGAGCTCCCGAAGAAAGGATGCCAACATCGTCATGATGACCGAAGCAGAGAAATGAAGACACCCACGTAATGGATTGACCTCTTCGAGAAGAGCAACCAAGACCGAGATGACTCGTTAGAATTACGTAACGACATCCCTTCCCCGTCACTTCCCCTCTTAAATCTCGGGATGAGATTTCTTGTAGTGGAGGAGAATTGTGACGCCCGGATATTTAAGCTACAGTAATTCCCTGTTAATCATGCCATGTCATCGGGGTTACTGTTGTTAACCTCACGTTAGTTCGAAACCGATTCTAATTCAAATCCAAAATCAAGCAAACAATAAAAGTTTTCTAATATTAAAATTAAATTGTTCCGAGTGAACCACATATTGCATAGATAATTATGGTGGAGAAACCACACCTTTATAAAATGTTTAAATAATATGAGATGAATAAAACAGCAGCAAAACAATTATTTAAAAACCTTTTGTAATTAATAAAATGTCAAACTAATTTATTGAGGACTGGACTTTTGAGTATGGACTAAGTTGAAATACTAATTTATAAACAAAGTATATATTTTACTAAAACTAAAATAATAGGATACAAAACAATAACAGAAAAGGAAAATAAATAAAAGGGTAAAAGATAAAAAAACAAAAGAAAAGAGAGAGAGAGAGAGAGAGAGAGAGAGAGCATCCCCCCTCCCTGGACCGAACCCACCTGGGCCGGCCCACCTAACCCACCCGAGCCAGCCCAGTTGCCCCCTCGCAGCGGCCTCTCCCCCCCCCCCCCGCCCTGTTCCTCGGTCTCAGACCGCAACAGGGGCGTCGCCGCCGAACCACCTCGCCGGCCACGCTGCTACAGGCGCCGCGGGAAGGATAAGGACGCCAGCGACGGCCCCCCTGCCTCCTCCGAGAGATCTTTTCCCCCTTCCCCACGAGCTGCTGCTTGCCCTCTCCGCCTCTCCCATTCCCCACCGCATCCGAGCGCTGCCGTGGCCCTGTCGGCATAACGCACGCGGTCCCCGACACCGCCTCGCCTCTCCTCCGCGCCAAGAAGGACCGCCTCGACCTCCTCTTCCTCCCCGACGAATCACCCGAGCAGGAGCACCTCTGCATCATCCCCTACGTTGTCGTCTTCCTCCTCTTCTCCCACAAGCTTCGCCGTCGATTCCGCCGCACCGAGCCCTCCTCGGCACGCTTGAGCACATCTGCAGGAGCACTGTGAGCCTGCGCTTCTTTCCCCTCTCTCTCCCGAGCTTTCCGACGCCCGTAGCCCCGTTCCCGTAGCTCGCCCGAAGAACCTCGCCGCCGACAAGCTCGGCGCCGTGGCCATGGTCGCCTTCACATGCGGCCGAGCGCCGCATCATGCTCCTGGGGTTCCTAGTGGCCCAACGCGCGCATCTGCTACTCTCGCCGTGCCCCGCTACCCCCTGTTCGGCGCTCACCGGAAACCCACCACCACCTGACTCGCCGCCGGCGACGTTCCCGGCCGTCCCCAGCCACGCCACCACCTCCATTCGACGCGGTGTGGACTGGCCGTTCGAATGGGCCAAACCACAGCCCCAGGGATGCCCTGTGGGCGAAACCCGAAGCTCACCTGCGCCTCGCCGCCGCATTGGAGCTCGCCGGAGCCCCTCTCCGGTGCCCTGCCGACGTGGCCGGCCGGGCCCCGCCCCTGGCTCACTGCTAGTGGGCCCCACAGGCCCCGGTTGACTGGGTTGACCCAGTCAACTGCTGACTGGGCAGGCCCCACCGCTTAATTAAACTAATTAAAATGTTTTATAATTAAAAATAATTAGTTAAGCTAAATAGTCACTGACATGTGGGGCCCAGCTGCTAATTAGCCATGTTTAATTAAAATAACCCACTGTCAGTCCACTGTCGATGACAGGTGGGACCTACTGGTCAGTTTGACCTGGTCGGCCATCCTGTTGACCGCTGATGTCACAATGACGTCATGCTGATGCAATATTCCTTTTATGTTAATATTAATAATTCCAGAAAATACCTTAACCTTTAGAAATTCATAGTAATTAAACCGTAACTCCGATGAAAATGTTTTCTATATGAAAGTTGCTCAGAAAAATCCAACGAATCCAAATACGCGGTCCGTTCATCTGTTACATGCCCTTAGCATGCTGAACATGGAACATTCCCCCTCCGGTCATCTGACTGACACAGGTCCGGAACCGGGAACACCTTCCCGGTTGAATTCCCCCTTCACCTATATCGTGTAGCCATACGTTAGGTCACACCCGGCACATCATATTGCCACGTTATGCTTTGTGAAGCTATGTTTACTTTATATTTACTGTTTCTTCCCCCTCTTCTCTCCGGTAGACCCCGAGACCGATGCTGCCCCTATGATCGACTACGTCGACGACGACCCCCTCCTTGCCAGAGCAACCAGGCAAGCCCCCCTTGATCACTAGATATCGCCTATTCTCCCCTATACTGCTTGCATTAGAGTAGTGTAGCATGTTACTGCTTTCGGTTAATCCTATTCTGATGCATAGCCTGTCATTGATGCTACAGTTGTTACCTTTACCTGCAATCCTACTTGCTTAGTATAGGATGCTAGTGTTCCATCAGTGGCCCTACACTCTTGTCCGTCTGCCATGCTATACTACTGGGCCGTGATCACTTCGGGAGGTGATCACGGGTATATACTATATACTTTATATACATGACACACGTGGTGACTAAAGTCGGGTCGGCTCGTTGAGTACCCGCAAGTGATTCTGGTGAGGGGGCGGAAAGGACAGGTGCCTCCATCCCGGTAGAGGTGGGCCTGGGTTCCTGACGGCCCCCAACTGTTACTTTATGGCGGAGCGACAGGGCAGGTTGAGACCACCTAGGGGAGAGGTGGGCCTGGCCATGGTCGGCGTTCGCGGATACTTGACACGCTTAACGAGATCTTGGTATTTGATCTGAGTCTGGCCATTTGGTCTATACGCACTAACCAACTACGCGGGAACAGTTATGGGCACTCGGCATCATGGTATCAGCCGAAGCTCTTTTGACGTCAGCGACTGTGTGGCGCGCGCCGCATTGGACCGTAAGCTCGCGCTTGTATTAAGGGGGCTAGGTCTGCTTCCGGCCGCGTACGCAACGTGCAGGTGTGCAATGGGCGATGGGCCCAGACCCCTGCGGGCATAGGGTTTAGACCGGTGTGCTGACCTCTCTGTTGAGCCTAGGTGGGGCTGCGACGTGTTGATCTTACGAGGCCGGGCATGACCCAGGAAAGTGTGTCCGGCCAAATGGGATCAAGGGTGTTGGGTTATGTGGTGCACCCCTGCAGGGAAGTTTATCTATTCGAATTGGCGTGTCCCTCGGTAAAAGGACGACCCGGAGTTGTACCTTGACCTTATGACAACTAGAACCGGATACTTAATAAAATACACCCTTCCAAGTGCCAAATACAACCCGGTGATCGCTGTCTAACAGGGAGACGAGGAGGGGATCGCCGGGTAGGATTATGCTATGCGATGCTACTTGGAGGACTTCAATCTACTCTCTTCTACATGCTGCAAGATGGAGGTGACCAGAAGCGTAGTCTTCGACAGGATTAGCTATCCCCCTCTTATTCTGGCATTCTGCAGTTCAGTCCACCGATATGGCCCTTTACACATATACCCATGCATATGTAGTGTAGCTCCTTGCTTGCGAGAACTTTGGATGAGTACTCACGGTTGCTCTTCTCCCTCTTTTCCCCTTTCTATACCTGGTTGTCACAACCAGATGCTGGAGTCCAGGAGCTAGAGATCCCGAGGATGATTCTACATGGAGTTCGGCTTCGAGGAGTAATTAGGAGGTCCCAGGCAGGAGGCCTTGCCTTTTTGATCGTTGCTACTTTTGTGCTAGCCTTCTTAAGGCAAACTTGTTTAACTTATGTTTGTACTCAGATATTGTTTCTTCCGCTGACTCGTCTATGATCGAGCAATTGTATTCGAGCCCTCGAGGCCCCTGGCTTGTATTATGATGCTTGTATGACTTATTTATGTTGTAGAGTTGTGTTGTGATATCTTCCCGTGAGTCCTTGATCTTGATCGTACACGTTTGCGTGCATGATTAGTGTACGGTCAAATCGGGGGCGTCACATTCCGTGACCTCGTGAACTTATGCATAGGGGTTGGCACACGTTTTCGTCTTGATTCTCCGGTAGAAACTTTGGGGCACTCTTTGAAGTACTTTGTGTTGGTTGAATAGATGAATCTGAGATTGTGTGATGCATATCGTATAATCTTACCCACGGATACTTGAGTGACATTGGAGTATCTAGGTGACATTAGGGTTTTGGTTGATTTGTGTCTTAAGGTGTTATTCTAGTACGAACTCTATGATAGATCGAACGGAAAGAATAGCTTCGTGTTATTTTACTACGGACTCTTGAATAGATCGATCAGAAAGAATAACTTTGAGGTGGTTTCGTACCCTACCATAATCTCTTCGTTTGTTCTCCGCTATTAGTGACTTTGGAGTGACTCTTTGTTGCATGTTGAGGGATAGTTATATGATCCAATTATGTTATTATTCTTGAGAGAACTTGCACTAGTGAAAGTATGAACCCTAGGCCTTGTTTCCTAGCATTGCAATACCGTTTGTGCTCACTTTTATCATTAGTTACCTTGCTGTTTTTATATTTTCAGATTACAAAAACCTATATCTACCATCCATATTGCACTTGTATCACCATCTCTTCGCCGAACTAGTGCACCTATACAATTTACCATTGTATTGGGTCTGTTGGGGACAAGAGAGACTCTTTGTTATTTGGTTGCAGGGTTGCTTGAGAGAGACCATCTTCATCCTACGCCTCCCGCGGATTGATAAACCTTAGGTCATCCACTTGAGGGAAATTTGCTATTGTCCTACAAACCTCTGCACTTGGAGGCCCAACAACGTCTACAAGAAGAAGGTTGCGTAGTATACATCAAGCTCTTTTCTGCCGCCGTTGCCGGGGAGGTGAGTGCTTGAAGGTATATCTTTAGATCTTGCAATCAAATCTTTTTGTTTCTTGTTTATCACTAGTTTAGTCTATAAAAGAAAACTACAAAAAAATGGAATTAAGGTTGCCTCATATGCTTCATCTTTTTAATGTCTTTCGTGAAAATGATGGGAAGGAAAATTGTGCTCAAGTACTAGAAGAAGAATTACATAGAATGCTTGGCATAAAATATGTGAATGATGAGCATGATTGCAATGTTGTTAGTATGAATTCTTTGAATACTCATGATGCTAATGATATGCAAAGCCACAAGCTTGGGGATGCTATGTTTGATGAAGATGATATGTTTAGTCCTCCAAGTTTTGATGAGCAAATTTATTATGATGAAAGCATGCCTCCTATCTATGATGATTATTGTGATGACACGTATGCTATAAAGAATAATGATAACCATGAAACTTGTCATCTTGATCTTAATTTTCAGTCACATGATATTTATTTTGTTGAGTTTGCTCCCACTACTATTGATGAGAATAAATTTGCTTATGTGGAGAGTAGGAAAATTCTATGCAAGTAGATCATGAAAAGAATGCTTTATGTGCTGGTTATATGATTGAATTCATTCATGATGCTACTGAAAATTATTATGAGAGAGGATCATATGCTTCTACATATTGCAATAATATCAAGTTTCCTCTCTATGTGCTTAGAATCTTGAAGTTATGCTTGTTTTACCTTCCTATGCAAGTTGATTATTGTTCCCATAAGCTGTTTGCTCACAAAATCCCTATGCATAGGAAGTGGGTTAGACTTAAATGTGCTAGTCATATTCTTCATGATGCTCTCTTTATGTTTCAATTCTTATCTTTTATGTGAGCATCATTGAAATCATCACGCCTAGCTAGGGGCGTTGAACGTTAGCGCTTGTTGGGAGGCAGCCCAATTTTATTTTTGTTCTTTCTTTTTGGTTCTGTTTAGTAATAAATATTTCATCTAGCCTCTGGTTAGATGTGGTTTTATGTTTTAATTAGTGTTTGTGCCAAGTAAGACCTATAGGATCTTCTTGGATGATAGTTATTTGATCTTGCTGAAAATTCCAGAATCTTTCTGTTGACGAAAACAATTGTTTAAAATCACCAGAACGTGATCAAACACTGATTCCAATTGCAGCAGATCAATAATAAAATTATCTAGGTCTTCCTATTTTTGTAGAATTTTTTGAGTTCCAGAAGTTTGCGTTAGTTACATATTACTACAGACTGTTCTGTTTTTGACAGATTCTGTTTTTCGTGTGTTGTTTGCTTATTTTGATGAATCTATGGCTAGTAAAATAGTTTATAAACCATAGAGAAGTTGGAATACAGTAGATTTCACACCAATACAAATAAAGAATGAGTTCATTACAGTACCTTGAAGTGGTGTTTTGTTTTCTTTCGCTAACAAAGCTCACGAGATCTTCTGTTAAGTTTTGTGTTGTGAAGTTTTCAAGTTTTGGGTAAAGATTCGATGGACTATGGAATAAGGAGTGGCAAGAGCCTAAGCTTGGGGTTGACCAAGGCACCCCAAGGTAATATTCAAGGACAACCAAGAGCCTAAGCTTGGGGATGCCCCGGAAGGCATTCCCTCTTTCGTCTTCGTTCATCGGTAACTTTACTTGGAGGTATATTTTTATTCACCACATGATATGTGTTTTGCTTGGAGCGTCATTTTATTTTGTTAGTATTTGCTTGCTGTTATTTAGAATAATGTTTTTCATCTCTATTTTCAATAAAAATGTCAAGGATAGCCTTTACCATGCTTATTTTGCAAGTATACATGTTGCTGCTTCAAAACAGAAAGTTTATCGCTGTTAAGAAAATTCCCTAGAAAAGCCAGAATATGATAAAATGTTGAAACTTTTTTGCATGTTGAGCTCTGATAAATTTTCTACAGTGTGGTAGAATTTCATAGTGTTTGGAGTTAGGGAAGTATGATGAATCTTGCATTCTTTACAGACTGTACTGTTTTGGCAGATTGCTGTTATGTTTGCATATGTTTGCTTGTTTAATGATTCTATTTGAGAATAAGAGTATTAAAATATGCAGAGGCATTTAGTATGCAATGTTGAATAATAATTTTAGTGATTTGTTACAGTAGAAAATGATAAGGTTTTTGCATTGGTTTATACTAACTTATCTCACGAGTTCTTGTTGAGTTTGGTGTGGATGGAGCTTTCAAGATTTAGGACACCGTGATATGAGGTGAATTAAGGAGACACAAAAGCTCAAGCTTGGGGATGCCCAAGGCACCCCAAGATAAGGTTTTTGCATTGGTTTATACTAACTTATCTCACGAGTTCTTGTTGAGTTTGGTGTGGATGAAGCTTTCAAGATTTAGGACACCGTGATATGAGATGAATTAAGGAGACACAAAAGCTCAAGCTTGGGGATGCCCAAGGCACCCCAAGATAATATTTCAAGAAGCCTCAAGCATCTAAGCTTGGGGATGCCCCGGTAGGCATCCCACCTTTCTTCTTCAACAATTATCGGTTAGTATCGGTTGAGCCTAAGTTTTTGCTTCTTCACATGATGAGTGCTATCCTTGAAATGTCCTTTTATTTTGTTTTGCTTGCTGTTTGAATGATATCCCAATATCTGAAATTCTTAAATGTTAGAGAGTCTTCACATAGCTACATAATTATTTAACTACTCATTGATCTTCACTTATATCTTTTTGGAGTAGTTTGTCATTTACTCGTGCGCTTCACTTATATCCTATGAGTAAATGGTTGAATGAATTGAATATCATAAATCTGAAATTATATATGTTTCATATGCTTATCCTATGGGGAGTAATGACTTTACATATTATAAGTAGAGGTGGTAAATTTATTGAAGGTTAGCAAACGTTGTATTGGTCAGTTGAACAATTCATGAAATAATATGGAAGGAAGAGAGATTTCACATATAAATAAACTATCTTGGACATCTTTTGTGGTTGTGAGCACTCGTTAAAATATGACATGCTAAAAGGTTGATGTTGGACAAGGAAGACAACGTGATGGGTTATGTTTTCTTATATCCGAAATAAAGTATATTGTCATGGATCGCCCAACACGTTGAGCTTGCCTTTCCCCCTCATGCTAGCCAAATTCTTTGCACTAAGTAGAGATACTACTTGCGCTTCCAAACATCCCTTAAACCAGTACTGCCATGAGAGTCCACCATACCTACCTATGGATTGAGTAAGATCCTTCAAGTAAGTTGTCATCGGTGCATGCAATAAAAATTGCTCTCTAAATATGTATGATCCTTTAGTGTGGAGAAAATAAGCTTTATACGATCTTGTGATATGGAAGCAATAAAAGTGACGGAATGCATAATAAAGGTCCCTATCACAAGTGGCAATATAAAGTGACGTTCCCTCGCATTAAGATTTCGTGCATCCAACTATAAAAGCGCATGGCAACCTCTTCTTCCCTCTGCGAAGGGCCTATCTTTTATTCTTGTCTTTTACCTTATGCAACAGTCATGGTGATCTTCACCTTTCCTTTTTACATTTTATCCTTTGGCAAGCACATTGTGTTGGAAAGATTCTGATATATATATATATATATATCCAATTGGATGTAAGGCATCATGAGCTATTATTGTTGACATTACCCTTGAGGTAAAAGGTTGGGAGGCGAATCTATAAGCCCCTATCTTTCTGTGTGTCTGATTAAAACTTTGAACCCATAAATATCGCGTGAGTGTTAGCAATTGTGAAAGACTAAATGATAGTTGAGTATGTGGAGTTTGCTAAATCAAAGCTCTGACATAGACTCTTCCTGAAAATAAGATGAATTGTAATTGTTTGATGACTAATAACACGGTTTGTTAGTTTTCAAGAAGGTTTATGATCTATACTTTAACATGTGAATAGTTTGTTACTTGATCATGAAAATTTCTATGAGTTGAGCTACTATTATGACATATGATGATGCTAGAAAAGGTGATTGAAATTATCATTGATCAAAATTGAGCACCTGCTAGCATTCACACTTCATAAATTATTTCTTTTATCATTTACCTACTCAAGGACGAGCAGGAATTAAGCTTGGGGATGCTGATACGTCTCCAACGTATCTATAATTTATGAAGTATTCATGCTATTATATTACCTGTTTTGGATGTTTATGGGCTTTACTAAACACTTTTATATTATTTTTGGGACTAACGTATTAACCCAGAGCCCAGTGCCAGTTTCTGTTTTTTCCCTTGTTTCAGTGTTTCGCAGAAAAGGAATATCAAATGGAGTCCAAACGGAATGAAACCTTCGGGAGCGTGATTTTTGGAACGAACATGATCCAGGAGACTTGGAGTTGAAGTCAGGGAAGCTTCGAGGTGGCCACGAGGCAGGGAGGCGGCTGCCCCCCTGGGCACACCCCCCACCCTCGTGGGCCCCTCGTGGCTCCCCTAACCGACTTCTTTCTCCTATATATATCCATATACCCTAAAAACATCAAGGAATAGAATAGATCAGGAGTTCCGCCGCCGCAAGCCTCTGTAGCCACCAGAAACCAATCAGGACCCTGTTCCGGCACCCTGTCGGAGGGGGGATCCCTCACCGGTGGCCATCTTCATCATCCCGGCGCTCTCCATGACGAGGAGGGAGTAGTTCACCCTCGGGGCTGAGGGTATGTACCAGTAGCTATGTGTTTGATCTCTCTCTCTCTCTCGTGTTCTTGAGGTGATACGATCTTGATGTATCGCGAGCTTTGCTATTATAGTTGGATCTTATGATGTTTCTCCCCCTCTATCTCTTGTAATGGATTGAGTTTTCCCTTTGAAGTTATCTTATCGGATTGAGTCTTGAAGGAATTGAGAACACTTGATGTATGTCTTGCATGTGCTTATCTATGGTGACAATGGGATATCACGTGATTCACTTGATGTATGTTTTGGTGATCAACTTGCGGGATCCGTGACCTCGTGAACTTATGCATAGGGGTTGGCACACATTTTCGTCTTGACTCTCCGGTAGAAACTTTGGGGCACTCTTTGAAGTACTTTGTGTTGGTTGAATAGATGAATCTGAGATTGTGTGATGCATATCGTATAATCATACCCACAAATACTTGAGGTGACATTGGAGTATCTAGGTGACATTAGGGTTTTGGTTGATTTGTGTCTTAAGGTGTTATTCTAGTATGAACTCTATGGTAGATCGAACGGAAAGAATAGCTTCGTGTTATTTTACTACGGACTCTTGAATAGATCGATCAGAAAGAATAACTTTGAGGTGGTTTCGTACCCTACCATAATCTCTTCGTTTGTTCTCCGCTATTAGTGACTTTGGAGTGACTCTTTGTTGCATGTTGAGGGATAGTTATATGATCCAATTATGTTATTATTCTTGAGAGAACTTGCACTAGTGAAAGTATGAACCCTAGGCCTTGTTTCCTAGCATTGCAATACCGTTTGTGCTCACTTTTATCATTAGTTACCTTGCTGTTTTTATAGTTTCAGATTACAAAAACCTATATCTACCATCCATATTGCACTTGTATCACCATCTCTTCGCCGAACTAGTGCGCCTATACAATTTACCATTGTATTGGGTGTGTTGGGGACACAAGAGACTCTTTGTTATTTGGTTGCAGGGTTGCTTGAGAGAGACCATCTTCATCCTACGCCTCCCATGGATTGATAAACCTTAGGTCATCCACTTGAGGGAAATTTGCTACTGTCCTACAAACCTCTGCACTTGGAGGCCCAACAATGTCTACAAGAAGAAGGTTGCGTAGTAGACATCAATAGTCGTCTAGACAACCACATTTGTCTCTCACATATGGGTTGGATTTGAGGTAGCTCGAACTATCCAAATGGTTGAAATTTGGTTAAGACACTGGGCACCCATTCGATATCCAAACATACCCAAAATGTATGAGGGAAAAATAAGCTTCAAGTTCGAAGACGGCCTTAATCATTTATTTGATTTATTTGCATGTCTTGTAGCCCGTAGCAACGCACGGGCATTCTACTCGTCGATATAGATACTAGAAGGGTTGGGCGCACTTTGTTGTGCCGTT
This sequence comes from Triticum aestivum, assembly GCF_018294505.1. NCBI lineage: Eukaryota > Viridiplantae > Streptophyta > Magnoliopsida > Poales > Poaceae > Triticum > Triticum aestivum. The sequence continues at coordinate 560,817,592 of NC_057814.1, forward strand.
TGTGTTGTCGGGATTTCATATAGATAAAAATTTGTTTGGTGCGCGAGGAAGATGGTCAAGTGTTTTTTTGTAATGTGATGTTTTGATGGGCTTCTTTAGTGGTGTGATTATGTATTATGTGCTAATAAATCGATACTTATATGTAGAAGTTTATTGCACTGATGGCCGCATGCACTACAATGGTGCTACCGTGCACATGTTGGTGCTTTTTTTGGGTGGTGATACAGTGCACATGACTAATATAGTTTTATAGGCCGGTTGGAGCCGATTAATTTGAGAAGTCATTTAACTAGTAGAAATAGTGAATCAAATCCAAAATAGAATACCTCAACTGCATGAGAGAGCTCCTTAAGAAATCGTTGACCCGGTCAAAATCATGAACCAAATCCAAATTAAACACCTCAATTGAATGGGAGAGCTCCAAAATTAGGGATCATGGTGAATTAGATGATAAGCAGCAAACTCCGGATGAGTTTTAAAACATAATAAAATCATGGTAGGGCGACAGTTTTGTAACAGACCAAAAACAGACCAGGGCGGCTGAAGTGTCCCAAGCACATGAAACCAGACGTCGTTGTGGGCATGGAGGTCACGCTTGAACTTGCCTCGCCACAACACTGTGTCATCTTGGCGGGCTTTGAGAGTCTGAGCAAGGGAGGGCGAAGCTTCCCTGAAGATGACAGCGTTTCGTTGCTTCCATATGTGCCAACAACATAGGAGGGTGAACACGCCAAGCGATGCAAAGCTGACAGCAGGGGAGGCGTCAAAGAGGTGGAGCTCACACATGGAGGCGCCATCAGAGGATAGCCGCAGGCTGGTCCATAAGTTGCACGCAAAGGGACAACCATAAATGAGGTGCTCGACCGTTTCCAGAGGTGCGGGGTTGCGAGCCTCCAAGGCAACGATGATCGTATTCCTTAGCAGGACATCCCGGGTGTGCACACGGGCCATGGAAAGAAGCCAAGCAAAGAATTTCACCCAGTACGGAACGGGATAGTCCCAGAGGAAGGTGGCATTCTTGACACACACTCCTCCCTGGCGTGAGATGGCATACACATCGATGGCGAACAGCACGCCCTTGGGCCCCGATCAGGCACAACGCCAGCCATCGCTCGTATTCTGGTTTAGCCGGGGCGTCGGCGACCAAGATCGCCAGCAGCTGGGCGCGCTCCCGATCACCAAACCGCAAGCACCGAGGAACCAACACAGTGTCCAGGCCACGCTTCCTGACCTACGAAACAGAGGCGTCGAGGCACGTCATGTGTAACACCCCGGATGTAACTTTCCATAATCGTAACTCCAACTCTTGTCATTTTCGGCTATGTGTTATGATTTTCCCTTCGTGGTCGGGTTTTGTTTTTCGTTTTGCATTTTGTTCATGTCATGCATCTCATATCATGTCATCAGGTGCATTGCATTTGCATACGTGTTCGTCTCATGCATCCGAGCATTTTCCCTGTTGTCCGTTTTGCAATCCGGCACTCCCACCTCCTCCAGCGCACCCCTCTTGTTTCTTTTCGTGAGCGGGTGTTAAACATTCTCAGAATGGACCGAGGTTTGCCAAGTGGCCTTGGTATACCACCGGTAGACCACCTGTCAACTTTCGTGCCATTTGAAGGTCGTTTGATGCTCCAACGGTTAACTGGGTAACCGCAGATGCCTTTTGTGTGTTGCAGCAAAAAACCCCTCCAAACAGCCCAAAACCCCTCTAAGTCTCCGCCATGCTCTCGGTCGTTCGATCACGATCGTGTGGGCGAAAACCGCACCCCGTTTGGACTCTCCTAGGTCCCTCTGCCTATATATTTGCATCTCCCCTCCCGAAATACATTCGCAGATCAAACCCTAGCCCGTTCCCCTCGCGCCGCCGGACGCGAACCCGCCGCCGCCCTTGCCCACTCGCAAAGTGCCACGTGGCACCCCGGGCAGCCCCGCGCCGCCGGCCCGGAGAGCCCGCGGGAGGCCCCCCGAGCCCGTCTGCTCGCCCGCGCGCCCCGCCTCCTTCCTCCATGCCGACGCCGGTCGCCGCCCGGCCTACGCCGCCATCGTCGCCGCCGCCGCCACGCCTCGCCGACCGGCGCCGCCGCCGTCCTCCGCTCGCCGGACCCCGACCTCCGCCGCCGCCCGCGACCGCCGTCCTCCTTCCCCGACCCCGACGCCTCCTCTCCGTCCCGTCGCCGGCCACTGCTGTCCGCTGCTCCGGCGAGCCGCCCCGTCGAGCTCGCGCCCCGACCAGATCCAATCGAGCACCGGAGGTTGACTTTTTCTTCTCCTCCCCGAAATAATCTCCAAGTCCTGAAATTTTGACATTACATGCCCATGTTCATCGCATCATAACTCTCTGCACATAGCTCCGTTTTGCGCGTGTAATATATTGAAATGTTCGTCTCGAGATAATCTTCATTTTGTTCCATTGTACCATGTTCATTTGGGTCCATCTTGATGCCCAAATCTCTAGTGCAAGAGTGCTAGTTGCTGTTATCTGTTGTTACTTATCAGAACTTAGTGTTTTGTTATTTTTGTTGCATTTAATCTGTGCATCTTATGGGCATGAGCTCTACATGTGTTTTGTTGTATGCCATGCCATCTTTACAGAGGTGTATGCCATGTATTTTTTTGATCTATGTGATGACTAGCACAAGCATGCAAACTAGGCTTTGTGATGTTTCTGTTTTCAGGGACTTCGTAATTTTACCAAGTCCGTGACTGCTGTTATTTGGTTGCTATGTATCCATGTGGCTACAGAGAGATCCATGCTTATTTTGGTGATGTTCATTAAGGATGTTTTGTAGATATTCTTGTAGTTGATCCATCCATGCCCTTGTTTGCAATTATGGAGTGCCATAGCATGACTCAATCTTGCTCTACTTTGGTATAAAATATTTTTGGCAGATTGTTTACGTGTTATTCAATTTTGCCAAGGTTGTTGTAGTTGTTTCATTCATGCTATGACTTTTCGTTTGCCATGGATAGCTTCATAAACGTGCCATCTTGCTGTAGGTATGCTTGTTTTGTCATGCATTGCTTTGTGGTGAGTTCATCAAGCTCACCAAGATGCCCTCATAATGTCTGTTTCTGCCATGCTCTGTTTTCTGCTAAGTCTGAAACCTGTTAACGAAACTTGCTATGTTTACATGGTTGCCATCTTATCTTCTGGTTCTTTTTGGCTTATGGTCATTAAGGTATTGTTGTCATATGAATTTAGTAGATTACTTCCATGCCTTGTTTTGCCATGTTAAGTTCCTGTAGCATGTTGATTTCGTGCTCTGAACATTGCTACCTGATGCTGTTTCAGGCATGTCCAGTAATTTCACCAAGTCTGTGAACCTGATATCTTTTGCACTTTTGCCATGCCTGTTTGAACCTGCTGTGCTGTAAACTAGCCGTAGCTCGGTGTTCATTTTTTGTCAAGTTTCTCCTGTAGATTACTGCCTTATGCTTTGTTTCTATGTTGGAGTGTTGTAGCATAGTTACTTGATGTATTCTAAGTGTTATCATGCTGTTAATCACAGATTCGTGTCATTCTTGTTTTGCTTGCCTTTTGCAAACCGTGCATCCGTTTCCGGTGATCTTTATATCGATTTCAACCGAAATCATCTCATCTTTCCAGTGGCATGCTTGGTTTGCCAAGTTACTGCCTTGTTCATCATTTTTCTTCCGGAGCACGCATATGCATACGCATCGCATATCATATCTTGCATATCATTCATGTATTGCATCATGTTGCTTGTGCATCTCCCGTGATTGATTGTGGTTCCGTTGCTTGTGTTCTTGTTTTGGGTAGAGCCGGGAGACGAGTTCGTGATCGAGGAACCTGTTGAGTACGCTTACGAGGATCAAGCTTTCGACAACTCTGAGAACCTTGCAGGCAAGATGACCATACCCTCAAAATCACTTCTATTTTTGCTTGCTAGTTGTTCGCTCTATCGCTATGTTGCGCTACCTACCACTTGCTATATCATGCCTCCCATATTGCCATGTCAAGCCTCTAACCCACCTTTCCTAGCAAACCGTTGTTTGGCTATGTTTCCGCTTTTGCTCAGCCCCTCTTATAGCGATGCTAGCTGCAGGTGAAGATGAAGATTGCTCCATGTTGGATTATGTTTATGTTGGGATATCACAATATCTCTATATTATCAATGCATCTATATACTTGGTAAAGGGTGGAAGGCTCGGCCTTATGCCTGGTGTTTTGTTCCACTCTTGCCGCCCTAGTTTCCGTCATACCGGTGTTATGTTCCTTGATTTTGCGTTCCTTACGCGGTTGGGTGATTTATGGGACCCCCTTGACAGTTCGCTTTGAATAAAACTCCTCCAGCAAGGCCCAACCTTGGTTTTACCATTTGCCTACCTAAGCCTTTTTCCCTTGGGTTCTGCAGACTCAAGGGTCATCTTTTATTTACCCCCTCCCCCGGGGCCAGTGCTCCTTCGAGTGCTGGTCCAAACCGAGCGATGTCCGGCGCCCCCTGGGCAACCAGGGTCTATGCCAACCCGACGTCTTGCTCATCCGGTGTGCCCTGAGAACGAGATATGTGCAGCTCCTATCGGGATTTGTCGGCACATCGGGCGGCTTTGCTGGTCTTGTTTTACCATTGTCGAAATGTCTTGTAAACCGGGATTCCGAGACTGATCGGGTCTTCCTGGGAGAAGGTTTATCCTTCGTTGACCGTGAGAGCTTATAATGGGCTAAGTTGGGACACCCCTGCAGGGTATTATCTTTCGAAAGCCGTGCCCGCGGTTATGTGGCAGATGGGAATTTGTTAATATCCGGTTGTAGAGAACTTGACATTTGACCTTAATTAAAACGCATCAACCGCATGTGTATCCGTGATGGTCTCTTTCCGGCGGAGTCCGGGAAGTGAACACGGTTTCTGGGTTATGTTTGACGTAAGTAGGAGTTCAGGATCACTTCTTGATCATTACTAGTTCACATCCGTTCCTTTGCTTCTCTTCTCGCTCTTATTTGCGTATGTTAGCCACCATATATGCTTAGTGCTTGCTGCAGCTCCACCTCTTTACCTCATCTTTCCTATAAGCTTAAATAGTCTTGATCTCGCGGGTGTGAGATTGCTGAGTCCTCGTGACTCACAGATACTTCCAAAACAGTTGCAGGTGCCGTGGATACCAGTGCAGGTGACGCAACTGAGCTCAAGTGGGAGCTCGATGAAGCTCTTGTTCGTTGTGTTGTTTCTTTTCATGTTGATCAGTAGTGGAGCCCAGTTGGGACGATCGGGGATCTAGCAGTTGGGTTGTCTTCTTTTATTTTGGTTCCGTAGACGGACCTATGTGTGTATCTTGAATGTTGTATGAATTCATTTATGTATTGTGTGAAGTGGCGATTGTAAGCCAACTCCTTATCCCATTCTTGTTCATTACATGGGATTGTGTGAAGATGACCCTTCTTGCGACAAAACCACAATGCGGTTATGCCTCTAAGTCGTGCCTCGACACGTGGGAGATATAGCCGCATCGTGGGCGTTATATCATGTGTGTCGCCTGCGTGGAGAAAGCACATCCGAGTGGACTGCAGGGCAGCCAACTATCATGCCAAAAGGACGTCTTCCTCCAATCTCCAACCATAACACGGGAGATGCCTAGTGCTTGCAGAGACCGAAGGAAGCTCTAGTGCTTGCCATACAGGGAAGGGGCTCCCCACCTGAGCAGTGAGTGCCTGTCAAGCATTGCCCAAATAGGTATCCCATCACGATGGGGCGGTGAAGGCGGTGCAACATCTTCAATAGCAAGAAGTTGTTCTGAGTGGCGAGATCGTACACTCTGAGGCCGCCCTCCTCCTTGGACTGGCACACCTCTGGAACGTTCTGTAGGAAAGCATGGTCCAACGCATCCAACGGCTTGATTACTGCAGGAGGGAGTTTCATGGCTGCCATGACATAGGTAGGGATGGCGTCGATGACAACATTGATGAGGATGAGCCTTCTAGTGGGGGAGATGAAGCGGCCACCAACCTTGCACCTAATGGCCTTCACAAGTGTGGTGTCCTCCACGTCCACCTACTTGTCCCTGGGAGTACCTCCATTAGCTTGGTTAAATGGCCTGGATAAGTTGGCAGCCGCTGCTAAATGACTGCTGTTCAGCAGAGCAAGGCACGAATCTCATCAACGGTGAATGGACAAGATAAAGGGGGGCCGGGACTCCCGGGTGCTACAACACATTTTCGCTTGCCAAAGTTGATGACAAGGCTGGTGGCTACCGCAAAGACGTCGAGGATGTCTGTAGGATCGAAAGTATGTCTAGAGGGGGGGTGAATAGACTACTTGACCAAATAAAAATCTAGCCTTTTCCCAATTTTAGTTCTTGGCAGATTTTAGCAACTTAGCACAAGTCAAGCAATCAACCTACACATGAAATTCTAAGAGTATAGCAGCGGAATGTAAAACAATTGCATACGAAGGTAAAGGGATGAGTTTGAAGGAGCAAACGCAATGTTGACACGGAGATTTTTTATCCGTGGTTCCGATAGGTGGTGCTATCGTACATCAACATTGATGGAGACTTCAACCCACGAAGGGTAACGGTTTCGCGAGTCCACGGAGGGCTCCACCCACGGAGGGTCCACGAAGAAGCAACCTTATCTATCCCACCATGGCCGTCGCCCACAAAGGACTTCCCTCACTAGGGTAGATCTTCACGAAGTAGGCGATCTCCTTGCCCTTACAAACTCCTTGGTTCAACTCCACAATCTTGACGAAGGCTCCCAAGTGACACCTAGCCAATCTAGGAGACACCACTCTCCAAGAAATAACAAATGGTGTGTTGATGATGAACTCCTTGCTCTTGTGCTTCAAATGATAGTCTCCCCAACACTCAACTCTCTCTCACAGGATTTGGATTTGGTGGAAAGAAGATTTGAGTGGAAAGCAACTTGGGGAAGGCTAGAGATCAAGATTTATGTGGTTGGAATGGAATATCTTGACCTCAACACAAGTGTAGGTGGTTCTCTCTTAGAAAATATGTGTTGTAAGTGTAGGCATGTTCTGATGGCTCTCTCCATGAATGAAGAGTGGGTGGAGGGGTATATATAGCCTCCACACAAAATCTAACCGTTACACACAAATCACCAAACTCGGTGGGACCGATTCAAAGAACTCGGTCGGACCGATTTGGTTCATAATGTGACCATTAGGTGTTTCGGTGGGACCGACATGTCAACTCGGTGGGACCGATATCATTAGGGTTAGGGCATAACGTAATCTCGGTGAGACCGATTACACAAACTCGGTGAGACCGATTTTGGTAATAGACTAACAGAGAGTTGGTCAGGCAAACTCGGTGGGACTGATTCGCTCATCTCGGTTGGACCGAAACGTTACGAAAAGGAAACAGAGTGTTTGCATTGCAATCTCGGTGGGACCGATCGCTCATCTCGGTTTGACCGAAATGTTACGAAGGGAAACAGAGAGATTACAATCCCATCTCGGTGAGACCGAGATCCCTATCGGTGACACCGAATAGACTAGGGTTTCCGGCAGTGGCTATGTCAACTGAACTCGGTGGCTCCGGATATGAAATTTCGGTGGGGCCGAGTTGGACTTTTTGGTTTGGGATATATGTGGATATGAGAAAGTAGTGGAGGGCTTTGGAGCATATCACTAAGCATTTTGAGCAAGAACCTCATTAAGCAACACCTCATCCCTTCTTAATAGTATTGGCTTTTCCTATAGACTCAATGTGATCTTGGATCACTAAAATGGAAAATGTAGAGTCTTGTGCTTTGAGCTTGAGCCAATCTTTTGCCCTTAGCATTTTGAAGGGTCCACTTTCTAATCCATGCCATGCCAATCATTGAGCTTTCCTGAAATATTCATCTTGGAATAGCATTAGCTCAATGAGCTATATGTTGTTAGGAATTACCAAAACCACCCAGGGATAGTTGCACTTTCAATCTCCCCCTCTTTCGTAATTGATGACAACATATAGATCAAAGCTTCGACAAATGATAAGTAAGATTGAAAAACATCGTCGCTTTGAGAAGTATGTGATAAGCAAGTGCTCCCCCTAAATTTGTGCATTATTTGAAATTTGCTTTTGAATGCAAATGCACAATCGATTAGGATCATGGGTTACTCTTCCGTGTCACATACATCTTGGTGGAGCGCTCAAAATGATAGAAATTAAAACACATGCACTCATCACCAAGCAAAATGAATGATCATAAGAGGATATAAAGATAATATCATCCAACAAGTATTAAGGGTAGCATATGATCAAACACATGATCAAACAAGTATCTCACAAGGACACAAAGTAGTATCTCACACAAGCACACAATAAAGTTTCAGACAAAATAGCAAGAGAGAATAAAAAAGCAACACTCTCTTGAAGCCTATGATCTATACATTTTTCTCCCCCTTTGGCAACAAGTTACCAAAAAGTTCAAAAATGCATAGTGCTAAACGACTCTCAGGCTTGATCTTCGGGAGGTGGTGTTGAGAGGACTCCAAGGACGAAGGCTTCAGATGAAGTAGCTGGAGTTGGTGGAGTAGCTGCTGGAGGTGGAACTGGAGCTGTTGCTGCTGGTGCTGATGCTGTAGCTCTAGTGTCTGTCACTGGCACTGCAGCATATCTCTGTCCTCTGGGCACTCTGGCAAAAGCATTTGTGGTAGACTTGCCCTTCTTCTCCTCAGCTTCCTCCTGGAGTTGCTCAACTGCAGTTTGGATCTCTGTCACCTTGACATCAAGGTCATAGAATTTTGTCTCAATAATCCTCTCCAGACTCTCCTGGTTCTTGGTCAGGGTGGCCAAGCCCTTCTTAATCCTCAGGGTGGATTGGATCAGATATCCAAGCTGGTCTTGCTTGCTCTTCAAGAATACCTGAGATGCCTCCTCTATTGTTGGCATCTTTGCAGCCTTCTCTACCTTAGCCTTCTCTCTCTTCTCATGTGCTTGAGATGAAGATGGTTCATTCTCATTCATCACCACTGTGTTATCTTCAAATTCAAGATAGATGGGCAGGTGCTCCTTATCCAAAATGTACTTGCCTTTGCCCATATTTGAGTTGATGAGCTCCTGAATTTGTGGGGCATACCCACAGCTTCTCTTCTGGTCAGCAGTAGTCCTCTTGATTGTCTCAACAATCAAACTCATGACCTTGAACTTATGTGGGACATCAAATATATGCAGCAAGTTGATGGCATGTCCTCTGATCATCTTGTGATCACCTGACTTGGGTAGCAGTGTATGCCTTAAGATCCAGTTGATTGTTGGCAGACCAGACAACAAGTAGTGAACAGATCCAAACTTATGTGTATCCAAGGCAGCATCTGGGATCTCTTTGTACATGTTGGCCATAGTGTTGTGGTATTTCTTCTTCTCTGCATAGATATCCAAGTCATCCTCATGTTCCTCGGGAGCATTGATAAGCTTGGCCCATTCCTCAACTGTAGACTGGTACCTAGTACCCTCAGACATCCATACTATCCTTCCATCTGGATAGAAGTGGGCAGTGGAGTAAAACTGCATGATGAGCTCATCATTCCACTTGGTGAGCTTCTGGGCAACAAAAGTGTCAACTCCACATGCCTTGAAGCTATCAAGCACTCCAGGGAAGTGATCCTCATTCTCCTTGATGAACTCCCAGTCAACCCATCTCATGTCACACACAATGGGCTTCTTATCAAGTAGAATTGTCTCATAGAAGTCATGTTGTTCCTTAGTGTGAAATCTATAGTCCACAGCAGTCCTTCTCCTGATAGCATATGGATCAGACTGTCTCCATAGTCTCAATCCTGCATCCTTCCTGATTTTCATGTTCTTTGCAACTGGGTGTGCATCAGTGTGGTCAGGTATCTTGGGCTTCAGCTTCCTCAATACAACAGAATCATCTTCTTCTTCTTCAGGCACTGGGGCCTTGTTCTTCTCTTCAGCAGGGATGTTCCTAGTGCTTCTCTTGGGTTTAGGCTTTGGAGCTGGAGCAGCAGCCTTGGGAGTAGATTTGGGCTTAGTTGGAGCAGCCCCTGATTTGATTGCATCCCCCATAAGCTTTTGAGCTTTGGGTGCTGGTGCAGCATCCTCCTGTTCTTCTTCTTCTTCAGACTCTCTCATCATTGATGGCTTCCCAATAACTCTGGCAATGGTCTTCTTGACCCTTTCTTTTCTCTTCTTGCCATCTCCAGTTTCCTTGGGTTCAAGAGTGAACTCCATTGTTTCTTGAGTGGAGGCTCTGGCTTTTGACATTCGAACTCTTCTTGCTGGAGCCTTTGTTTTCAGACCAGGCTTTGTTGCAGCAGTTGTGCCATACTCTTTCTTTAGCACCTTTTTCTTTGAAGTGGCTTCATCCTCAACAGCCACATAGTCTTCATCCTCAGAGTCAGAATTCCTCTTCTTCCTTGTCCTGGTGGCAGCCTTTGGCAAATTGCTGGGAGTGCTCCTGCTGCCATCATCATAACTGCGGGAGGGACCTGAGCCCTCACTCATCTCCACCTGCCGTTCAGACTTGTTCTGGCTGTCACTCTTGTCAGACATCTTTGCAAACTCTCTAACAGCAAACCCTGTGAATAGATTATAGATGAGGTAGAGAAGATGAGCATCACAAAGTACAGAAGTTTTGTAAAACGGATGACTTAAAAACTTAGTTTTAGTTCTTCACAGAAAGCATTTCGGATCTACCGATTTGTAAACTCGGTGATACCGAAGCAGCTTTTGGAACCTAAACTAGTGAACTCCGTCAGACCGAGTCACAGTTTGGTGGTACCGAGACTGCTAGGGTTTCACAGAGAATCGAACTCGGTCACACCGATTTGCAATTTTCGGTCGGACCGAAAATGCCTGTGCTCTGGCCTAAGCCAAATCGGTGAGACCGATTTCTACAACTCGGTCAGCCCGAGATGAATTCGGCGGAGACCTAACCCTAAATTTTCAAATCAAAACTAATCTACGGGATGTTTTCGCTGGACAGGATGATTTCAATCGTGGCAAGAATCATGGCAAAGCAATGTGCTAAGAATCAGAGTTAAGGATTAGCACAAAGTTCAAGTTCGTACCCTAGTTCGGCGGCGAACTTGCTACAGCGACAACGGCGGGGCAGATTGCCGTTGACGGCGGCGGAGACCAGCGGCGGGAGGTCGCTGGCGACGAGAGGATGATCCGGAGACCCGAAAAGGCAGAACAGGTTATGTGCGGGCGAGGAGGTTCGAAAAAATTTCCAAAATTTGGCCCGTCGGTATATATAACCTCACCCTGTCGGTGTGACCGAGTGGAATGACTCGGTGGCACCGAGATGCAAAACTGCAAGCAGTTACTGCAACTCGGTGTGACCGAATGGTTCTAATCGGTTGCACCGAGATTGAAAACCCTAGATCAACTTAGTGATATCGGTAAGACCGAAAAGGATGAATCAGTCAGACCGAGATGCACAAAGAGGTTTTGGAGGTTTAAGTCTATGACGAATCGGGAACTCCGAGTGCTCCTCACACAGAGTGGTTCGAATCTGACTTGATCAAACTTTGTGATGTAGCATGAATAGAGTTTGAGACTTGGAAAGCATAGATAGCTAGAGGGAGTTCTTAGGCATTCTTGTCCATCCATTTGGCAAAAGAGAAAAAGCCAAACAATCAAAGCAACAAGTGGATGTCCTCGAATGAGTAAAATATGCAACCAACATGCTCACACAATAAAATGGCAAATGAAATATGTGACAAAGCATGCACAACCACTCTAGCATCTATCAAGCAATTTGGCGATGACTAGGTCATCTATATATGAGTATATTGACTTAGGAGTCAAATGAGAACATTTGATCATAGGTCATACTCATCGTTTAAGCACAAGTGGGGTTACCACTTTTACATAAAGCATTGTTGTGTTCACACCATTAGAGTTGCTTTAGCTCAATTGATTTGAGTGAAGCTCCCCCTAGATGTGATATCCCCCCTAAGAGGGATGAACTAACCTTGGGTTTTGTCGATGATGACTTCATGTAGGTGTTGAAGATGTAGATGCTCAATGTTGATGTAGATCATTCGGAGCAATTCTTTGTAGTGAGTTGCACTTTCAATACCTACACGGGTTAGTCCCACAAGGAACAAACAAGGATATCCATAGACATAGAGTGATGCATACACAAGATGATGTCCATGAAAGCATTAGGTTACCTTGTCCCTTGTCTTACCAACAAGAGGGTTTGTGACTCCTTGAACTAGTGCAAGATATGGAAGTTGTTTGCACTTGTTCTCGCCAAAATGATAAGAGTGAAGTATGTTGGCGGAGTCACCCTCAAGAACTTTCTAGTCCTTCTTCTTCGGGATCCACACCATCTTGATGGGAATCCTTGGAGTTGTAGTCGTACTTGATGAAGTAGAACTTGATGTAGTCTTGGGAACCCACTTGACCAAGGCCTTAGGTGCTTCTTCAAATGCATCAATTTCCTCTTGAAGCTTGTCCTTGCCTTTTTGCTTGTGGTCTTGTGGTGGAAGATCATCTTGGGCTTGTGTCCCTTTGAAAGAAGTAGGATCATACTTCTCTTGTTGAGGAACAAACTTCGTCTTGGGGTATTGATCTTCTTCCCACTCAACTCCATTGGCATTGAACTTTCATTCAAAACCAACACCTTGATTCTTCCGGTGTCTTCCTTGCTTGCGTACAATTTCCTCAAATTGCTTACTTCCGACAAGGCTCTTGTAAACACCTTTCTCTATAATTCCCTTCAATAAGCTATTTTCTTGCTCAAGTGTAACTTGGCTAAGAGAATCATTAGTGGAATCAAGAGAACTACTAGAAGCAACAACATTGGATTTAGCATGATTGTTGTTACTACTAGATGAAGAATCTTTCTTGTTCTTGTTGCTAGATTTAACTTGTGGCATGTAAGTACACAAGAGTAAACGCTTGGCAATGTAAGAAGTACTTTTCATGCGAAGATCATCATTGATTGCCTTTAAAAACTCATGCTCTTGCTCAAGGTTGAGCTTTTCAAAGCGTAGCTTGTCATGAGTCTTTAAAAGTTCTCGATGATCTTCCAAGGTAGTGTCATGAGCTAACTTAAGAGTGTTTAGTTCTTTAGTTAGACGCTCAATCTCCTTCTTATCATCGTCATCCGTTTTATCTTGATTAGCATGATTAATTGACATTTCATCATAGTTTTCATCACTAGAGTTGTCAACAAGTAAATCATCATCACCTAGCAAATCATCTTCATCACTATTGAAATCAACATACTCGGGATGTGTTACCTTTGGACCTTTGGCCATGAAGCATCTTCCAATTCCTTCATTTTGTGAGTCAAATATGTCGTAGGAGTTGGTTGACACAAGTGCTAGACCGGCAACACCTTCATCTTGAGTATATTCGGAGTCAGAGTGATAACTTCTTTCGGAGTGATTGTCGGAGTCGGAGCTGGATACCCATTCACCAACATGAGCTTGATGTCTTCTTTTTGTGTAGCTCCTTGATGACTTTTCCTTCCTTTCTGAGTCCGTGTTTCTCCGAGAGGGTTTTCGTTCATAACGATCATCTCTACTCCTTTCTCTTGGCGGTGATTCGTCTCTTCTACTTCTTCTCTTGGGAGAATCTTCTCTTCTTTTGTAGGGGGGCGTACACTCATTGGAGTAGTGTCCGGGTCTTCCACAATTGTAGCAATTACGCTCACGACTAGAAGATCTTTTGTCATTGTAGGACCTTGACTTGGAACTTCTTTCTTTGCTTCTACTCTTGTAGAACTTGTTGAAGTTCTTCACCATTAGTCTCAATTCTTCATTGAAGGCTTGTTTCTCACTTGATGATGTGGGAGAATCACACGAGGCTTTGTAAGCACCACTTGACTTGTTGTGAAGCTCTTCCTTATCCTTGAGTGACATCTCATGAGCAACAATTCTTCCAATGACTTCCGTTGGCTTGAGATCTTTGTAATTGGGCATCATTTGGATCAATGTGCACACGGTATCATATTTTCCATCCAAGGCTCTTAGGATCTTCTTGATGATGAATTTGTCGGTCATCTCTTCACTTCCTAAGCCGGCAATCTCATTTGTGATGAGAGCAAGCCTAGAGTACATTTCAGCGACACCTTCACCATCCTTCATTTTGAACTTGTCAAGTTGACTTTGAAGCACATCCAATTTGGATTCCTTAACGGAGTCGGTACCTTCGTGCATATCAATCAAAGTGTCCCAAATTTCCTTTGCATTCTCAAGACGGTTGATTTTGTTGAATTCTTCGGGGCACAATCCGTTGAGGAGAATATCACAAGCTTGAGCATTGTATTGTAGCATTTTCAACTCTTCCGCGGTAGCATCACGGTTTGGTTCTCTCCCATCAAAGAATTCACCTTGCAAGACAACACACACAATAGCCCAAACGGCGGGGTTATGTCCAAGAATATGCATTTTCATCTTATGCTTCCAACTAGCAAAATTTGTACCATCAAAGTAAGGACCTCTACGGTGGTAATTTCCCTCGCTAGACGCCATACTCTCCTAGGTTGTGAAACCAAGGCTATGACCACCAAAAGCTATGGAAATCAAAGCAAATGGAGACCAAAGCTCTGATACCACTTGTAGGATCGAAAGTATGTCTAGAGGGGGGATGATTAGACTACTTGACCAAATAAAAATCTAGCCTTTTCCCAATTTTAGTTCTTGGCAGATTTTAGAAACTTAGCACAAGACGAGCAATCAACCTACACATGCAATTCTAAGAGTATAGCAGCGGAATGTAAAAAAATTGCATATGAAGGTAAAGGGATGAGTTTGAAGGAGCAAACGCAATGTTGACACGGAGATTTTTTATCTGTGGTTCCGATAGGTGGTGCTATCGTACATCCACGTTGATGGAGACTTCAACCCACGAAGGGTAACGGTTGTGCGAGTCCACGGAGGGCTCCACCCACGAAGGGTCCACAAAGAAGCAACCTTGTCTATCCCACCATGGCCATCGCCCACGAAAGACTTGCCTCACTAGGGTAGATCTTCACGAAGTAGGCGATCTCCTTGCCCTTACAAACTCCTTGGTTCAACTCCACAATCTTGACGGAGGATCCCAAGTGACACCTAGCCAATCTAGGAGACACCACTCTCCAAGAAATAACAAATGGTGTGTTGATGATGAACTCCTTGCTCTTGTGCTTCAAATGATAGTCTCCCCAACACTCAACTCTCTCTCACAGGATTTGGATTTGGTGGAAAGAAGATTTGAGTGGAAAGCAACTTGGGGAAGGCTAGAGATCAAGATTTATGTGGTTGGAATGGAATATCTTGACCTCAACACAAGTGTAGGTGGTTCTCTCTCAGAAAATATGTGTTGGAAGTGTAGGCATGTTCTGCTGGCTCTCTCCATGAATGAAGAGTGGATGGAGGGGTATATAAAGCCTCCACACAAAATCTAATTGTTACACACAAATCACCAAACTCGGTGGGACCGATTCAAAGAACTCGGTCAGACCGATTTGGTTCATAAGGTGACCGTTAGGTGTTTCGGTGGGACCGACACGTCAACTCGGTGGGACCGATATCATTAGGGTTAGGGCATAACGTATCTCGATGAGATCGATTACACAAACTCGGTGAGACCGATTTTGGTAATAGACTAACAGAGAGTTGGTCAGGCAAACTCGGTGGGACCAATTCGCTCATCTCGGTTGGACCGAAACATTACGAAAAGGAAACAGAGTGTTTGCATTGCAATCTCGGTGGGACCGATCGCTCATCTCGGTTTGACCGAAACGTTACGAAGGGAAATAGAGAGATTACAATCCCATCTCGGTGAGACCGAGATCCCTATCGGTGAGACCGAATAGACTAGGGTTTCTGACATTGGCTATGTCAACTGAACTCGGTGGCTCCGGATATGAAATTTTGGTGGGGCCGAGTTGGACTTTTTGGTTTGGGACATATGTGGATATGAGAAAGTAGTGGAGGGCTTTGGAGCATATCACTAAGCATTTTGAGCAAGAACCTCATTAAGCAATACCTCATCCCTTCTTAATAGTATTGGTTTTCCTATAGACTCAATATGATCTTGGATCACTAAAATAGAAAATGTAGAGTCTTGTGCTTTGATCTTGAGCCAATCTTTTGTCCTTCGCATTTTGAAGGGTCCACTTTGTAATCCATGCCATGCCAATCATTGAGCTTTCCTAAAATATTCATCTTGGAATAGCATTAGCTCAATGAGCTATATGTTGTTAGGAATTACCAAAACCACCCAGGGATAGTTGCACTTTCAATGTCACGAAGGCAAGCAACAGTGGTGGGTTCTACGTGCATGATAAGGAGGGTTTCATCAGTGTACTGCAGCACTAGCGGAGGGGCGAGGGTGTGGCAACACATCATTCTGCCTGATCATCCGTTGAATGACATTAGCCACGAGGAGAAAGAGGTAGGGGAAAGGGGTCCCCATGCCTAAGCCCTTGGCGCACCGCAAACCACTTCCTAGGGATCCCATTGGGAAGAACCGCCGAGCGCGACGACAGCAAAATGAGATCCATCCAGTCGTACCAGAGCACCGGGAAGCTGCGCACCTCCTTGATTTTCTGCAGACTGCTCTAGTTGATGGAGTTGAATGCCTTCGTGAAGTCAAGCTTGAGCACTAGGGTGGGGCAGCACGCTTGTGGTAGGATTGGACCATCTCAGAAGCATAGACAAAGTCTTCATACATGCTTTGACTAGCGATGACGCTAGACTGGTCCTCGTGAAGCGACTGATTTGTACACTAGTAGAAAACAGGGCTTTCTTCGGGCCTGGCCAGCCCATTAGTCCCGGTTCTGCATGAACCGGGACCCATGGGGGGCATTTGTCCCGGTTCGTGAGCCCGGGGGGCCGGCTGGGACCTCGTGGGCATTGGTCCCGGTTTGTGTGGACCCATTTGTCCCGGTTCTAGGCACGAACCGGGACCAATGGGCCTCGCTCCTGGCCCACAGCCATTGGTCCCGGTTCGTGGCTCGAACCGGGACAGAAGGGGGAGCTTTAGTCCCGGTTCTAGCCACGAACCGGGACAAATGAGTTGCCTATATATACCCCATCGCCGCAGCAGAGCACTCCACAGTGCTCTGTTTTTTCTGGCCGGCGAGGGGGAGGGCATTGGGTGCTCTAGCTCACCTCCTATGCACATGAGGTGTTCGATGAAATGCCCGAGCCACACTAGTTAAGCTTTCTCCTCTCGAAGCTCGACCTCCGAGCTCCATTTTTCCCGAGGTTTTTCTAGGTTTGTATTAGCGGTCCGTCACGCCCCGTCCCCGTCTTCACCGCCGTCGATCGCCCGCGCCGATCTCGTCGCCGACACCACCGTGGTGAGCCTCTTGTTCTTATCATCTTTCTGAAAGAAAAAAATTCTTACTTTACATAGATACTTGTCTAATTTTCTTACTTTTGACACACATAATTATATATAATGCACGCAGATGAACCGGCAATGGATGTACGGTGACAGACACACCTCCGAGTACATTAAGGGCGTGCATGATTTTCTCGAAGTGGCTGAGGCAAACAAGCAGAATGGTTTTATGTGTTGTCCATGCCCTAAATGTGGGAATACGAAGTCTTACTCTGACCGGAAAATCCTTCACACCCACCTGCTTTACAAGGGTTTCATGCCACACTATAATGTTTGGACGAGGCACGGAGAAATAGGGGTTATGATGGAAGACGGCGAAGAAGAAGAGGACGATGATAACTATGTGCCCCCTGAATACGGTGATGCTGCAATGGGGGAAGCTGTTGAAGATCAAGAGGAACCCACTACAAGAAATATGTCAACTAGTGACCTTCTGTCAGTGACCCTGGAAGAATTGGTCATAGATCTATGACCATTTGATACCAATTGGTCAAAAGCTGTTCAGGGGGCTCCAAACCCTAAACCATTGCGACCATTTTGGTCAGAAAGGTCGTAATTTCCTTACACGAAATGGTCACAAAGAAAACAGCGCTAGTCCGCTGCCTTATTTCTAGTTGTTAACGACCAATATAGATGGTCATAGCCTTGTAAATTGTGGTGGGTTGCGATGACTAGGCGCCATCTCATCAGTTTTGCCTATGTGTCATGTCCATGTGTCAATTTTTGCCCTAGGTTGTGAAGCAACCTATATTTCTGTTATTCCAAAAATTCCCAACAAATTCTCATAAATTGTTTGGATCATATCTTCATCAAATATGTCAAAAACCTTCCTTGCCTAGTTAAAAAATAATTCAACAATATTCATTTTCCTATTCTGTTCAGAGCAGCACTTTGTGAAGGAAGTACCACTTTGGCATGTCCAAATAGTATCATTTTCTACAGTGCTTTCCTATGCCCAAATAACCACCCTCCACCAAATGCCAGCTCAATCCATTCATTATTTTGAGCCCAGCTTCAACATTCGTATTTATGTCCAGTGTGGTACTTTGCAAAGCAAGTACCACCTAGGCTCCTCCTTTTGAGCTGAAAACTTGTGAAGACGGTCTTCTTAGTAACTGATCATCCTCAGCCAAAACCCACGCCTATTAGCCATGTACATTTCCCGTACCGCTAATCAAAAACTTGGCTGCTAATTCATGTTTGAGCATCGATCGGTCTCCTCGTGAGAATCTTATGTTGTAATTTTCTTCCTAGCACCTACTTGGGGAGTGCCCAACCCACTAGACATGCCTAGGCCGCCCAGAACACATGGCAACGCCACGGTCACGCGGTGACCATGCGGCGGGCATGCGAGTTTACACGCTCTAGAGTTGGGCCCCTCGGCCACCGCCCAAACCTCGACGTATCGCCACCAAACCATGTATTTATGATTAAATATATACTTATGTACCTAGAAATGATTTTTGGAAAAATAAATAGCAAACTATGAGGCAGCTGCAGTTCAAATTTGACCCGCTTCCAACTGAATCGGTGGAAATTTGTCTTTTTCACGAGAGGTGGATCAAAACTTTTTACACCCAACCATTTTGTCAATTATGCATTAAATATGTCCTAGTATTTTAGAAAATTGATTTGGTCCAATTTTGCAATAATTATTTGGGAGGTCCTTCACAAAAAAACCTCCTTTTGGGCACTCGAAAAATGGAAAATGGTTTTTTCGTCCAAAGAAAATGAAAACTCCCTTAGGCAACTTTGTTTGGAATTCCAAGATGCACCCTTTTGCACAATATGAGATCATTTGAACAAACTATGCCATGAATGTGGCCATAAGATTTATCATTTGGCTTGAAAGCCATGAATCTTCACGCATGATAGCTCATTTCTGAGAACTCTTTTTTAAAATAATTGTCGTATTACAAGTTTATTATTTTTCCTGGTAACTTGGTCACATATAATGACACAATGCGAAGGTTTCCCAATTTTTTGATTTTTTTTGAATTTTTTATGCCCGTTTCAAAATGCTGTCAAAACGGCGGGCTTGACCGTTCCTAGCTAGTGGTTGAATCTTAGAATTTTTTTGGTGTTTCTCTGATTAAATAGATACTTTTGTACCTAGAAATGATTTTTGGAAAATATAAATAGCAAACTATGAGGCAGCCGCAGTTCAAATTTGACCCGCTTCCAACTGAATCGGCGGAAATTTGTCTTTTTCACGAGAGGTGGATCAAAACTTTTGACACCCAACCATTTGGTCAATTGTGAATTAAATATGGCCTAGTATTTTAGAAAAATGATTTGGTCCAATTTTGCAACAATTATTTGGGAGGTCCTTCACAAAAAACCTCCTTTTGGGCACTCGAAAAATGGAAAATGGTTTTTTCGTCCAAAGAAAATGAAAACTTCCTTAGGCAACATTGTTTGCCATTCCAATATGCACCCTTGTGCACAATATGAGATCATTTGAATAAACTATGCCATGAATGTGGCCATAAGATTGATCATTTGGCTTGAAAGCCATTGATCTCCACACGTGATAGCTCGTTTCTGAGAACACTTCTTTAAAATAATTGCCATATTACAAGTTTGTTATTTTTCCTGGGAACTTGGCCACATATAATGACACAATGCGAAGGTTTCCCAATTTTTTGATTTTTTTTTGAATTTTTTATGCCCGTTTCAAAATGCGGTCAAAACGGTGGGAATAACTGTTCCTAGCTATGGTTGAATCTTGGAATTTTTTTGGTGTTTCTCTGATTAAATAGATACTTATCTACCTAGAAATGATTTTTGGAAAAAATAAAGAGCAAACTACAAGGCAGCTACAGTTCAAATTTGACCCGCTTCCAACTGAATCGGCGAAAATTTGTCTTTTTCACGAGAGGTGGATCAAAACTTTTTACACCCAACCATTTGGTCAATTGTGCATTAAATATGGCCTAGTATTTTATAAAAATGATTTGGTCCTATTTTGCAACAAATATATTATAGGTCCTTCACAAAAAAAATTATTTCGGGCACTCGAAAAATGGAAAATTGATTTTTCGTGCAAAGGAAATAAAAACTTCCTTTGTCAATATTGTTTGCAAATTCACGATACAACCTTGTGCAAAATATGATATCATTTGAACAAATATTTGATAGGACTTTCACAAAAATACTCATTTTGAGCACTGAAAAATGGAATGAAATTTTTTATCTTGAATCGATCACGACCAATTTATATGGTCATAAGGTCATCAAATGGTTTGCTGCGTTCTGATTGGACCATGAGCATATCACGCGGATCACGCATCAACCACCGTCGGATGCTTCCGGATCCAACGGCCCAAACCCACCCGAGCCGTAACCCTAGGTCTGTCCTCATGGACATTTTCCACCCACCCCCCTCCCCGCCTCCATTCTTTCTTTCTTTCTCTCCCCCCCTCAGATCCTCTCCCCTCTCCCCCGATGCAGATCCCCTTCATCCCCCTCGTCGCCACCACCCACCCCTCTAAACCTCGCTGCCACCCACCTCCGCCGCCGCCCTCACTCTCCCCTCGTCTCCCTCGTCCTCGACCAACCTCGCCACCGTGCAGGGGCTGGGTTGTCGCCGCGTGCTGTTCCTGCAGGTTGTCGCTGCGGGGGCCGGCTCCCATGATTCGATCCAATCCTCTCCCCCGATCCCACCTGCCGGCAGCGACCTTCAACCAGCCCCGTCGCCGGCCTCCAGATCCAACCCAGCAGCTACCAGCTCAGGCCGGCGTGCGCTCTGCTTCGTCGTTCCCCACCCTAGCAGTCGATCCTGGCCGCCCCTGCTTCACCGGCCTCGTCCACCTCTTCCGGCAAGATCTGACGGCCCCGCCCACCTTCTGCCCGTGGAGGATGACGAGGGCGAGGATGCGGAAGTCGGCGAGGGGGGAGGCGGCGGCGGGATGCGCCCGGTGGCCATCCGGTGGCCCTGCGTCACCTGCGCCCTCAAGAACAAGCGCGAGGACATGGTGAGTCGCTCTGGTTGGCGCCACCGCCCTGTACCTTGGCGTCGCCTCTACCCCGCCCGCTTCCCCTCGCCACTGAGCCGGTCGAGGCGGGGGCGCCTGCTGCCGACGACGGCCCCGAGGAGGTGCTCGCGGTCGAGGCCGAGGAGGACGCGCTCTCCGGGCTGGCGCTGCGCAAGTACGTGAAGCAGCGGCCACCAACTCAGCTCCGGCCACTGCCCCACGCCGCGGCGCTTCTTACTCGACCCCGACGACGAGTTGAGCCATGGAATCCCTTCTCCTGTCTTGTTATGATTCCTGCGTTTGGTTTGATTTGTTTTGTTTTTTGTGCAGGTTGCTCCGATCTGATCTGGACGAGCTGCTGCTGCTCCTGCAGGTGGATGACGAGGTCTCATGGCTGCTCCCTACTGCTCCTCCTCCAACCACATGACTTGGTGTGGTGAGCTCATGTCATCTCATCTCATCTCACGTGAGCTCATGTCATCTCATCTCATGATCTTGATAGCAAGCTAGATCGTAGGATATTTGGATCATGCTGTCGAGTTGTTTTACATTTTATATACATGTGTGTTCCTTGGTCGTGTTCCTATCTCTCTGGCCATGTCCACGCAATTTGCATAAATTGCACTGTAGAGAAAGTACCTGGTGGATCCTTGAGCCTATCTAGCTCCCTAGCCGAGGGCACTGGCTAGCCACCGGCAACCTGTGTCGGCGTGGCGCATGTATTTAGTATCGCGTGCGTACTGAGTTGGGCAAGGGCCCTAGCACACCCTGACGCTGTACATATATGGAAGAATATGTTGAGATCCTGAAATAATGTTAGGACTCTTAACTTTTCGTGTCATTAGCGTTTTTGTCAGACAAGACTTGCATGTTTTTGCTCAAGCTTATACATTACTTTTCTTGCAATTAGTATAGCATTATAAGTTTATAACTTGGAAGGGAAGGCACCTCCGCAACCGTACCACAATGAGCTCCCTAATTTGGCTAGAACAGGGCTACTGTTCTTACTTCTTCCGCCTAATTCATATGGTTCTGTTGTGAACCAATCCTAATTGCCAAAATATTCCATCATTGTATGCCATAGAAGAACCATACAAATCAGTTATCCCGGACTACCGCAATGATTTGCTTTTGGTGTATCATGCTATCTTTTGAACTTTTACGTGTTACCATGTATTTGCTTTTGGTGTATCATGCCTAAACTACTACGGTTGCCAAGCCAGCATCCATTGCATCAATCCTCATCAATTAATGGCCATTGTACACATAAACTCTATGGAACAATAATGATAATGATCCAGCACAATAGTTTACTTAATTTCTTTGCACTACCTTGCTGTTTGACCGCTATTTTTATGGTTTGGATGTATATACGAGATGGTGGGCAGTTGGATGTGGATTGTGAGTCCACGGCAAGACTGAGCATTCTTCTATCAACTTGCTGTACACTTGCTCTGCATGAGGCTATTATATAACTTGCGCCTTTTAACTTGATGTGCATAGCATGCAATTTTTTACTGTATCACATTCACACTGTTTGAATCCTACTACCCATTTCTGTACAATATCAATAATGTGTTTGGTTTGCATTGATCCTTAGCAGTTTGTGTCAAATGCAGGTGCTCTGCCTCTCCATGGGCTCGTTCACCATTCGTTCAACTTCAAAGCTCATCAGGTATGTTCTTGCCCTGACCAAGCTGTTCAAGTATGTTAGGTTTGCAATAATATTTAGTATTGGTTTGGCTCTTGCAATGCATAGGCACAGCAGGATATACTCATGTGTGCTACTAAATGTCACGGAGAAGAAACAAAGATGGCAAGTAAAAAGAAATTGTTTATAACTTGAACACTAGCTGAATTTACAACAAAACTAATTTGTAAAACAAAACCTGGATTAGATCAACAAGTCCTTAGCATATCAAACGTGCCACTTTCGAAATGTCAGCCTGTAGCACATAATATGTTATCTTATTGCTGTTGTGTCACTGTATCCTAGTAATTCTGCTGTGTCACTTTATCCCAGTAAAGCAAGATGCTTGTTATACTCATGTTCCTGATGATATTGGTGTACACTCAATTTGCCTATTTCTTCTAGTTCTGCTACTAGTTGCTGTGTACTCCTAGTGTTGTAGTTCCTGTGTAGTAATATGGAAATATTAATGCTCAAATATGATGATGTGGCCTGCAGCGCACCTGCTTCGACGCTGACCCGTCCGTCGTCATCGCCTTCGATGACGACGAGGACACCGCAGGCGCCGTCGGCCTCGGCGGCGGCTTCCACCACTACCACATCGTCGTCACCTACCAGGGCGTCAAGGGGTGAATTGATTTGATCGTTAATATGTGGCTGGATGTGATGTTTTGCAGGTTGAGGGCGCTAAGGTGTTGGAGACGTGCCTGTAATTGTTGAGCGTTTTATCTGTAGAGTGCTATATTGTGATTGGTGTAATATTGTGTGGTTATATTGTGATTGGTGGAATGTAATAAACTTGATTGGTACATCGGTGATTTGGCTGTTATTTGAATATATTTAAAATGTGTTCTCTGATTGGTATATCATTGAGTTACAAGTTGTGAAAAATTAAAACCTGATGTTTGGGACCTAGTGCCTAGAAGAATCTGACAATGTGCATCCAATTGACTACAATAATCTGAAAATTGAATGTAACAAAAAAAAAAGAAAACCCGAAAATAAAAAATATATAGAATGTGAAAAGGCTGCACCTCAGAAAGCAAAAAAGGCCGAACCAATGGCCCAAGCCCATGTAGCTAGTAAAAAATAACAGGAAAAAATACATTAAAAGGGCCGAATTGTTGGGCTCGGCCCATGTAAAACGCCAAATCGGACCGGGCTGATTCTTGTGCCACATCAGCTTGCCACGCTGGATGCCTACGTGGCCTGAGGAGGTTGCTAGTGACCAAAAATTTGGTCGAAGAACCAACGACCTTTTACATATCACAGAGAAGGTCACTAATTTCAGTTTACGACTGCCAGCTTTTGACCTTCTGTTTTTGGTCACAAAAAGGTCGCAAATGAAAAACTATGACCTTTCAGCGGCCAATAGTGAGGGTCACAAGTTGACATATTTCTTGTAGTGACCAGACGATGTGCCCGATGATGCTGCAACGGGGGAAGCTGCTGAAGATCAAGAGGAATCAGACGATGTGCCCGATGATGATGATGATCTCCGCCGGGTCATTGTCGATGCAAGGACGCAATGCGAAAGTCAAAAGGAGAAGCTGAAGTTCGATCGCATGTTAGAGGATCACAAAAAGGGTTGTACCCCAATTGCGAAGATGGCAACACAAAGCTCGGTACCGTACTGGAATTGCTGCAGTGGGAGGCAGAGAATGTTGTGCCCGACATAGGATTTGAGAAGCTACTGAAAATATTGAAGAAGAAGCTTCCAAAGGATAACGAATTGCCCGACAGTACGTACGCAGCAAAGAAGGTCGTATGCCCTCTAGGATTGGAGGTGCAGAAGATACATGCATGCCCTAATGACTGCATCCTCTACCGCGGTGCGTACAAGGATTTGAACGCATGCCCGATATGCGGTGCATTGCGGTATAAGATCAGACGAGATGACCCTGGTGATGTTGACGGCGAGCCCTGCAGGAAGAGGGTTCCTGCGAAGGTGATGTGGTATGCTCCTATAATACCACGGTTGAAACGACTGTTCAGAAACAAAGAGCATGCCAAGTTGATGCGATGGCACAGTGAGGACCGTAAGAAAGACGGGAAGTTGAGAGCACCCGCTGACGGGTCGCAGTGGGGAAAAATCAAGAGACAGTACTGGGCTGAGTTTGCAGGTGACCCAAGGAACGTATGGTTTGGTTTAAGCGCGGATGGCATTAATCCTTTCGGGGAGCAGAGCAGCAATCACAACACCTGGCCCGTGACTCTATGTATGTATAACCTTCCTCCTTAGATGTGCATGAAGCGGAAGTTCATTATGATGCCAGTTCTCATCCAAGGCCCTAAGCAACCCGGCAACGACATTGATGTGTACCTAAGGCCATTAGTTGAAGAACTTTTATAGCTGTGGAATGGAAACGGTGTACGTATGTGGGATGGGCACAAACAGGAGGAATTTACGATCTGGTTTTGCTTATTGAATGCTCAAATTGGAAAATTACTCCTACTTTGAATGCTAAAATTGCAGAGCACTATGCAAGGCGTATGCGTTTGATATAGTGTTTTTGTTTTTGCAGAAATCTAGGAGCCCCCTCCATCATCCCTGCCGTCGTCCCCGTCATCGACCCCCCTCCGACCTCGAGGTGAGACCAGCCAAATCTCCATGTCAATATGAGTACTATAAGATATTTTAAATGGTTTTTCTCATATATTCAACCATTGAAATGTAATGGCCATCAAATTTCCTCGCAAATGTCAGAGAGGAATCAGTGAGGGAGAGTCTCCACCATATATATATGAGAGGACGAAGAATCCCGACTGTTGTCGTGGGGGTAGCTTCCTTCATTCCCGTGTGCTAGACAACTTGGTGTAATGCACTTGGGAATGAAAGGAGGAGCTACCATCACCGACGGTCGAATATGTACACCACGTGAGCTAAGAGTTTTCAAGAAAAGACTCGACAGACCGATAGTCAGCCCGTGATGAATAATAATGATCTAATTTAGGTTTTTATAGTACATGTATTTAATTGTACAAGTTTAATATTTGAATTATGAACATAGGAAATGTTGTACTCGGACGACGAAAGTCTCCCGGGGGAGTGTGACTGGTGCCACGACGATCGAGGTCTGTGCGACAGGCCTCACCTGGACGAATATCGGCGCTTCAGCATTAAGCTGGAGGAGACCTTCGATGTTGAAACGGTATGCAACGATGACAAGTGTTTTTTTCGTAATTAAGCACGACTTCAACTATTTCAACGTGTAATTTTCATCTTTTACAATTCGACTAGCTTATCACATGCCATGCAAGACGCTATGTCTTGGAGAGGATGGGTTTTGAAGACCATGAGATTTTCGAAACAAAGAAAATTCACCTAAGGACCCATCATGGTGTGGATTTTGAAGTAAAGTTGTACAATTCTGAGAACGTAACCCATTTTGGTTGCAAAAAATGGGAAGCACTTTGCAAGATGTATGGTTTTCATGAGGATATGCTTGTCACCATGGATCTTGGTGATCCTGAAATCGAGCAAGACAATATGGACATTTGGGTCCTTGTTGATATGCCTCCAATTCTACCACTATGTGAGTTTCTCAAACATAGTTATTAGCTAATTTATATTGTTCATTTCAAAATAGTTGACAGCTTATTTCCATTGACAGCTTATTTTAATTCTTCAAAGAATGTGCGGAAGATGGTAGACAGAACCTACTACACCGAAGGCTCCGAATTAACTTATCAGGAGAAAAATCATCTGATCGCATTTTGTACTGATCTTGAGAATTACAATATCTACAATCAAACTCCTCAACATTATGGTCAATATGTGCCACTAGTGCACGTGTTGAACTACGGTAACTACTATGGAGATACCCTGGTAAGATTTTTTACTATTACGACATTCGTGCATCTTTTGCATACTTCTAAAACTAGTACATCATTGCTAACTATGAAGTTATTACTATGTTTTTTAACAGATAATCCCAGAGGATTGTGTGCCTCATTTGATGTATCAGAATGGTAGCCTTGATGTTTTGAACATACAGCCAGGTCATCCTACGAATCTCAACTGTCCATACCGGATTTCTAAAAGAAGTGGAGACATGAAAATCAAAGAATGGAAAAATGTATGGACAGTCGTAAGGAGGTTCTTGGAAGCAAAAGGAAGCGAAGCGCAAGAATTGGAGACAGGATGATCAACATTCTCCATAATGGAGAGTCAGGGTCTATATTGTTTTATGCTATTTTACCTTAAAGGGGGTATTTAGGTCCTACCTAATACTGATGATCATGTGCTAAGAACAATTAAGTAGGGTTGGTTCGATGACTATGATCGTATGACTTGTTATTAATAACGAGTAGAAGTTGCATGTATGATGATGATTAGTAGGACTTATTATTATGATGATGCATGATGCGAGCATGAAGAGTTATTATATATCAGTGGGTGAAATGAACATGGATTGGATTGAAGTGAAGGCAACATGCATGTGGTGCATGTCGAAAGTAGTACTAATCTCCAAACTTGATCAAGTTAGGATTAGTATTACTTTCGACATGCACCACATGTTGCCTTCACTTTAATCTAAGCCATGTTTAGGCATAGCAGTAGCGTTGGTAAACCAAGCACGGAAATAAGAGAGGACACTTCTCTCTGTTAGCTAGCTAACCCACCCTAAATTACCCCCTAAACCACCCCCTTTCAGAAAAAAACAAAAACCTCAGCTCCTGCCAGCTGCTGACGCGTGGATGCCTACTGGTCCCGGTTGGTGCCACCAACCGGGACTAAAGGCCCTCCTGCCTGGGCTCGCAGCACCGGCCACGTGGAGGCCCATCTGTCCCGGTTCGTGTAAGAACCAGGACTAAAGGCCTAGGGCTTTAGTAACGACCCTTTAGTCCCGGTTCAAAAACCGGGACAAATGGGCCTTACGAACCGGGACAATAGGCCCTTTTTCTTCTAGTGGTAGTTGTAGCTGTAAGGTCATCCCTCTACACAAGATCTTCACATCGCCATTTTTAGGTGGATGGGGCGGCTGGTACCAGAGTAGGAACACTCTCTCCTTTGGGGAGGAGGACGATGTATGTCCTCGGCCACCGTTCGGCACTTGCCCCACAGCTTCCAGTAGGCGCCCTACCGCTTAACCGACATGGCAAGGCAAGGACGAGCATCACCCTGCAACAACCCCTCATGTGCAGACAAGACATGGTGTTCCTCGAAGAAATTCATCATATCGGTTATAAATTTGTAGTCATTATCAGAGGTAGGAACAAATCGATGTTGCTTCTTCCAAACCTTGGTCACCGACCTGAAATCCTTTTTTCAAGAAGCCAGATCACCAGCAGCGCCACGCACATGAGGCCCGCTCTTCCAAGGTGGAATAGTTGTGGGGAGGAAGAGAGGGTCAGCCAGCCAAGCAATGAAAAAAGATAGCTAAGTTGATGAGGACAAGACGTCGAGAAGAGGAAGCAAGAAAAGATGGGGAGCAGGAGAACCAAGAGAAGTCGGCTAGATGGATGAAATGCAAGAGAGCAGATGACATAATTAAGGAAGAGATGAAGGCATGTGGACTCCAAGTTTAGTAGGTGATGGAGGCGCATAGGCTCCAAATTAAGGAGGATCGACTAGAGATGAACACATAGTCCAGCCTAATCGGATCATCATGTTGGATCTGAACCAAATGGATCCAGTGGTGCAGGATTTTTGGGCACAACAGCGAGATTTGATCATTCAGTTCAGGAAACTCGAAGAAGAGGACCGTGTAAATGATGGGAACATGTGATTTGTACATGTCGCCGATGAAATGCTTTTGTTCATGCAACTTGTCAAAAACTATGTATGTTTACTTGTCAAAAATATTCAAAATAATGTTCGTTCCAATTCTGAAAAGTGTTTCTAAATTAAAAAAGGTGTTCACATTTTTTTATGTTCATGAATTTATGAAATGTTCATGGATATTAAAATATTCACTAATTTAAAAAATGTCACAAATTTGAAAGACTTCAGCACCTTCATAAAAGTTAACTGATTTGGAAAAATGTTTGCGGATCTTTAAAAAATCATGAATTTAAAAAGTGTTAACACCTTTTCAAATTGCATGCAAAACTTAAAATTATTTTAAATTAAAATAATGTTCATGAATTTGATTTTTTCATGAATTTTGTTTTTTTGTGAATTGAAAATATATTCCCGAAGTAATAAATGTTTGTGCGTTTTAAAAACTTTAATGAATTGAAAAAATATGGGTATTCCACAAAAAAGAAATGTGGGTAAAATAAAAATAAAAAAACAAATATGAAAGGAAAAACAAGAAAGGAAAACTATGAAAAGAAAACCAGGAAAACCCCGCAAAAATGCAAATGTTTTTTTAGTCCAAACTCACTTGTTTTATTACTCAATAATGTTCATAGGGATACAATGTAAGTCTGGTGGATTGAGAAGCCACAAATGGCGCCTAACATCCAAACCAAAAGCGTGTTTAGTAAGGCTACGTGCCTTGATATTTGAATTGCGACCATCGAAGATAAAGGTGCATTGCTGCAACTGTTGCAAAGTTGCTCTGATCTCGTTCACAATGCTTGCGTAAGCTCCTCCTTTTCCTTGCTTGATATCATGGACAACACCCTTGCAATCTGAATCAATCATGGCATGCGAAGATAACAGATCGATTGCCAAAGCTAAAGCCTCGCGACAGGCTGGCGCCTTGAGTGTCATCGGGTCCGTTATGCCAGAGCATCTGATGGCCCTGCAGCTCAGGTACACGCCCTACGAGTCTCTGCAAACAGCACTGTAAGTCCATTGGTTAGCAGTTCGTGACACGGCTCCATCACCCTGATCTTGGCAACCCCCACAGGTGGTGGAACCCATCTTGGCCGATTTTGTCTGGCCGGTGCAGCACGTACGGTCTGCAAGTTCTTTGGCTTGCTGCTGTTCAGCTCGTGTATGTACTTCATCACAAAACTATGAGTGGCATGGGGAATCTGAAATACATGTTCATGGAGAGCTTGCCAGCAAGAATACCAAATAGCACATAATGTAATCAGTGCCAGTGTAAACTCACCAGACGGGAGGGCATCCATCAACGAAAAACACATCTCTTTGCATCTGGTTTGTTGGTTCCAATTACAACCTCCTGTATATCAGATTCTTGGAGAGCCCAAACACACCTTGCTACAGTGCAATGAAGAAGAGAGTGCTGCAATGAGTCGTCTGCTCCACACAGACCGCAGGTCTTGAACTCAAGACCTCTTGGCTTCGATACCATATAGAAGTGCATGCTCTAGGCAATGTAATCAAAAGACCGATCTGATGGAAGAGACTATGCAATACATTTATATGTCAACAAAATTGTTGGGCGAGCCTCCATAAGAAAATTTTGATTTTTGACGGAACATCTATCTTCCACAGCTTTGCCCAAGACTTCTCCTCGTTCTCATAATTTTATGACTCGGATCTTCCCTCTAATCAAGCTTCACGTCTCAATTTGGTGGAGACAAGCATTCGCTAAGCTGAACGGACGAAGAAAACTTGGTTCTTCTCGTGCGCCCGTGACCAAAAACCATCCACCTACTTCATACACAATGGAATAGAGAGTATAGCCTCTGCATCTGTGGGTAACAATATTTCTGCAACCATAGCTCGGTCCCAATATGCACCCGTCTGAATCGAGGCACCAACAAGTTGTGGTGAGTCAGGTATCTTTCTCGTGATTGGTTTCATGTTTGAGGGGTGGGGAAGAAAGTTATGCTGTCATATATGTGTTGTTTGTCCATCGACTATGCGTCATATTATCCATTGAGAAAGTGTATCCCCACCTTCCAAAAGTGACCTCCACACTTGAGACGGGGAACCACCCAATTTGGCCTGCACAAAATCAACAAAAGGGAAATATTTTGATTTTAAAATCTGCACACATAGGGAATTAGGCTCCATTAAGACTCGCCAAGCCTGCCTGGCTAGGGGAGCAAGATTAAAAAGCTCGATATCTCGGAACCCAAGTCCTCCATGGTGCTTGGGTCTTGTCATCATACTCCAAGAACCCAGCTAGGCTTCCTCTGGCCGTCCTTGCTCCCCCTCTAAAATTTCTGAATCAACGAGTTTAGGTGCTCACGTAAACCACGGGAAGTTTAAAAACATGACATTGAAAAAACGGGACCGCTTGAGCCACAGGATTTATTAAGACTTCTTGCCTCCTACAGACATAATTTAGGCCATCCGTCCCTTCACATTGTTCTACACTCTATCCTTTAGAAATTTAAATGCACCACTTTTGCTGTTCCCCACATCAGAAGGCATCCCC
Source organism: Triticum aestivum (assembly GCF_018294505.1). Lineage (NCBI taxonomy): Eukaryota > Viridiplantae > Streptophyta > Magnoliopsida > Poales > Poaceae > Triticum > Triticum aestivum. Next base: position 560,848,788 of record NC_057814.1, read on the forward strand.
AAATGTATTAGTAACATTTAGAGCATTCATGACACCGGACTTTAAATTATTTGGGCGGCCCTTACTAAAGAAGACCGAAGATTTTGACAAGCTAACTCTGTGCGCAGAAGCTTTGCAATAACTCTTCATCAAGGAGGACAACTCAGTTGCTCCTTCTACATTGGCTTTAACAAACAGCAGGCTATCATCCGCAAAGAGCTAGTGGCTTACCGGGGGGTGGGGCAATCGAGCTACTCGAATTCAAGTGAGGAGCGATGATTCATTTTTTGATTTCAAGAGGCAGGAAAGACCCTCCGTTGGAAGCAAAAACATGTATGGAGAAATTGGGTCCCCCTATCGGATCCCCTGGATGGAGTGAATTCTTCCAGTTTACCACCATTAAAGAGCGCAGAACATTTAACTAAACTCACCATCAGTAAAGGAAGCCAAAATCGTGCAAACCCCATCATAGCACTAGGTAGCCCCTGAAAAATTGCGGAAGCCCAAGTTCAGCTAGCCCATGTAGATTGCGGGAGTGTAAGTTTGCTCAACTTCCGCGCCTTCTCGTGTTATAATTGGTTTAGCGGTCACGCAGACATATGGCGGGCCATGGCCCATTACATATCAGTTGGTTCACTCGGCCCGGCTACCCACTCGCGTTCTTGTTAGCGCTCATTGGAAAATGTCCACTACAAACTCATGTGCATTATGTGGAGTTGTGGATTCTTGGAGGCATTATCTTCTTGAATGTACCACGGCGAGGTGTGTTTGGGCACTCGTCGATGTGGAGCTAGCGGAACACTTGTGCGAAACAATGGAGCCCAGTGCAAGGCAATGGTTGTTTCCGATGATTCAGACACTATCACATGGATCCTTCGTCAGCCTCTCGGTGGCACTATGGGCTATTTGGTGGGCAAGATGACCAATTATCCACGAGGAAGTTTATCAACACCCTTCGGACACACACCTTTTCATCGACAGGTTCATAGCAGACCTCGACTTAGTCCCGCAAAAGGTGGTAAGAAACCAAGCTACATCTAGGGTCGTTGTTGAAAGACCAAAGGCACCTCTGCTAGGATACACAAAGATCCATGCAGACGCCAGTCTGGCTGGCAATGACATAGCAGGCTCTGCAGTAGTAGTGTGCAGGGGCGCAACCGGCCTTTTCCTTGGTAGTTCGGCCCTTACCATCCATGGAATTAACGATGTTGCAACGCTAGAAGCGATAGTTTATCGTCAAGCCTTGGGCCTCGCCGATGGTTTGTTGCTTAAAATTTCATTACTGCATCGGACTCGCAGCAGGTGGTTAGTGATATTGAGAAGGGAACGAACAATGGCTATGGACATATCATAAAGGAAATAAAGCACCAAGCAACAAACTACAACTGTAAATTCAACTTTAAAGGCCGAGCTGTGAACACATATGTAGATAGTTTAGCTAAATTTGCGAATTCTTTGGACGAGAGGCAACATGTTTAGTTCACCCCCACATCCAGTTTGTATTCTTCTTCATGCTACTTTTGATCAATAAAATTTAGCTTACCCCCTAAAAAAGTTATGTGCTTGTTTTTTTTCACTTGATTTTTCTTGTTCATCTACTCGTTTAAGAGATCCTTTTTATATCCCACTCCATGTGAAATTTGAGCAATAAAACTTGGTTTAACCCCTATAAAAATCTACTGGTTAAAAAAATAAGCAGTTTTATAAATTCTGGAAAATTTGGTGAAATAAAAAAATGTCCATGTATTAAAGAAGTTAAAAACTTTTAAAAAGTTTCTGGATTTAAAATTTTTCATTTTTTTAAAAACTGTTCGTTAATTTTTAAAAATTTCATGTATTTTAAAAATATCACGATCTTAGAAAATCCCAAATTTAAGAAAATGTTCATGAATTTGATTTTTTTGTTAATATGAAAAATGTTCATAAATTTAAAAAATGTCCATGAATCTAAAACTAATTTTTCATTTTCTTCTATTGTAATTTTTATAAATTTTGAAAAGTGTGGGAATTTGAAAAATAAAAACCAAACAAAAAAGGAAATAAAAACTTGAAAGAAGACGAACAGAAAAATGGAGATATAGACTAACGGGCTCGCCCATTAGCGCGGGCGGGGGTTATACCCAGATCTGCCTCGTCTGCCCACTCGATGTGCTAGTTTACCGCTCTTTTTTGTTGTTCCTCTACTGGTTTAAGAAAAAAAACATTTCACTAAAAACCAGCTTGCTAAATTATGAAAATGGTGAAATAAAAAAATGTTTGCGGATTGAGAATAGTTAACGAATTTGAAAATGTCCCAGAATTTGAAAATGGTCAAGAATTTGAGAAAATCCAAATTTTTTAAAGATTGAAGTATTTTAAAATACTCAAGAATTCCAAAAGGTCATGATTTTAATAAGTACACAAACTTTTAAAAAAGTTCACGAATATGAAAAAGGTTTGCATTTAGAAAATGTTCACGAATTTAGAAAAAATATCATGAATTTGTAAAATATTCATGGATTAAAAAAGTGTCCATGAATCTTAAAAATTGATTATAAATTGAAAAAGCAAATACACAGAGGAAAAGTAAAAAATGATCGAAAGCTTCTAGAAGCTTCAAAAAGGTGAAACAAACTTCTACATGGGCCGGTCCACTTATCATATATACATAGGAGGCGTATGCAATGTCTACAGAAATAGTAGTAACCGCCCCCTTAAGCACCAATTAGGGAATTCTCCCGCCCTATGTACGAAATAGGTCAGGTAAAGCCTCTTTATCTCCCTCCAAGCAGGACCTAGAGGACTATCTCACTCAAAAGAAAAAGAAAAAGGAAAAGAAGGCTCTTGTACCATGTCCCATTTGTATACCAAAAGGACCGAAGATGTGGGCTAGCTATATATAGGTTCGCGTGTTTGAAATATGTTGGGTTAATACAGATACATTGGCGGAGCTACACACAAGCAAAAAATGGTCATGACCAGCCCGGCCCAAACCCAATGCACTGTTTTTTTCTTTGAGAAACACACAAACCAAATAAAACTAAGGTGTCAGAGTAAAACACTAGACATAAGGCTAAACATTTTAGGCTCTGGTTCGGCCTAGCCCAGCCTAGCCCGTCTAACATATTGTCTCAAGTTCTGCGACGGTAGGTACCGGTCAATAATCCACCATTCATTGTTTTCTGGAGATTAGTGTCAACCATTCACATACTCCTTAGTGTATGCATGTTGCTTACATGGAAATGCATGCGAATCTTTCTCTCTACCGCTGCTTTTGTAAGTGGAAGAATTGAAGAGAGAGAGAGAGAGAGAGAGAGAGAGAGAGAGAGAGAGTTGCATGCAGTATCCCACGGTCTCTCCCCCATAAAATGCAAGTATTTTATTTCTTTGAAGTTTTTTAGATGATTGATATCTTTTGAATCAAAATTTTCTTTTTGAATATTTATATACATTTTAATTACTAATGACAAGATCTTCAAAACAAGACCAATTTTTGGTACATTTGAAGCTAGTTCAAATTTTATTTTATTTTCAGTTTCAATCTGAATTTCATAAAATGGATTTCAGTATTTCTGAAAGTGGTTTCAACTAAGTTCGAGACATTTCAACACTTCAATCCTTGAAACTGATCATTTCAATTTGTAAAACAAAAAAGCAAAATATATATATCACAAATATGCATATTCAGTTTCACATATTAGAAAAAAAACAGCTTCACATATTTTAGAAATCGGTTTGACATATTGAAAGAAAATCTATTACACTCATTTTCACAATACATTTCAAATATTTAAAAAATCTATTTCACACATTTCGGTTTGACATATTGAAGCAATATCTGTTTCACATATTTGCAAATTATGTTTCACACATTGAAATGGAATTTGTTTCACATATTTCAAATATGTTTCGCACACTGAAGAATAATCTATTTCACATATGTTGGTAATTGATTGCACTCATTTAGATAGAATCTCTTTCAAATAATTCAAAATTTTGTTTCATACAACGAAACAAAATATGTTTCACACATTCTGTTTCACATATTGATACCAAATCCGTTTCACATATTTCAGAAATATGTTTCACATGCACATCTCACTTTCACACTTGTGAAACTGATAAAGTCGGTATGTGAAACTGGTTTGGAGGTGAAGCGACTGTGGCTTCATCTGTTGGCACTGAAACCTTTTACACACTCAACATACACCATTAAATGTAACATGCCAAAATTTGGCATTTTCCCAGGCGAGTTTTCTATGTTTAAGCCTTTAAATGCATCCTAAGCATTTAATGGATATGATTCAAATTTGAATTGCAGTTGCATTATACCACAATACCACAATATAAAAGGAGTTCAAACACCAGGGGGAAAGACTCAACACCAACATGGAACTTCGTGGTTATTTAATTCCGAAGAGTTCTAAGAAAGCCAGAAATATACAAAACCTGGGATGGTGTCATGATATAACCCTTAGAGGTCATGGTAAAATTTAGTTAATGTTTCGTAAAAGTTGTCACGTAGACAGCTTAGAAGCCAGACCATCATGAAGGAAGAATCTTGATTTTGAGAAGTAATTGGTTAGGTTTGGAGGCGAAGCGACCGCTGCTTCATTGGCCTTCAACTTCACAGTCAACATACATCATTACATGTAACATGTCAAAAGTTGGTATTATAATGGGTTTGTTTGCCATATTTGAGCCATTAAGTATGTCCCTATGTATTTGACAGATAAAATTCAAATTTAAATTACAGTTACATAGTGGTCAGGAATTGGCTAAAAATCTTATTAATGGTCTTTAGTCCATGTTTACCCCTTGTACCACAGAATACAAGGAGTTTGTGTCATGATATGACACCTAGAAGCTGTCGTAAAAATTTGAGAATGACTCGCAAAAGTTTTCACGTAGACTGCTTAGAAATTGGATCATCTCCGAGGAAGAATCTAGCTTTCGAGAAGGAAAGGATCAGGTTTGGAGGTGAAGCTACAACTGCTTCATCCATTGGACTTGAAACTTTTTTGCCCTCAACATACACCACTACATGTAACATGTCAAAATTTACTATGTAACATACTGAAATAATCTATTTCACACATTTTAAAGTTGTTTCACATATTTTCAAAATCTATTTCACTCATTAAAAAAATCTATTTCACGTATTTGAACATTTGATTTAACGCATTGAAACAGAATTTGTTTCACATATTTCAAAAATCTGTTGCACACAATGAAATAAAATCTATTTCACATACTTCGAAAATTATTTCACACACTGAAATAAAATCTATTGTACATATTTCAAAAATCTGTTTCACACACTAAAAAAAGTATTTTACATATTTAAGAAATTTGTTTCACACATTTAAACAAATATCTCACTTTCACATGAACTAAAATGGTAATTTCAACATGTGAAACCGATAATTTTGATATGTGAAATTGATATTTATTCACTATATGGAATTGAAGTAGCACATGTAAATAAGTTTGAAATGTACCAAATATTGAAATTGTTCTAAGGGTCATGTCATCGAGGATTCAAATATGTAAAGCATTTATTCTGTTAAAAAGTGATTCAAAAATAGTTATTCCAGATGTATCAAAGAATGGTCTTGTTTTACAGTTCTTATCGCCAAGATTCCAAATATGTAATTTGTCTTGAAAATATAGGTTTAGTTTAGAAGGTATGGACCATCTAAATTATCTTAAGGAGTTACAAGGAATCGGTTTTGAAAAAGAGGACAATGGTAGGGAAATGTCTTTGGTTCTCGGGTGTATATTCACCCTATATGAGATTTGTTATTAATAATTGCGCAAAAGTAAAAAGTTTCTAGAATTTTTTCTAATAAACTTGACTTTCTTTTGCACTAGTATATAATTTTTTTGCAAAGGAAAAACCCATGTTGACTTCAAGCCAAAAAGAACTAAATTTATAGCTATATACAAGTTACTATTCACACCTATTTGACCTTATTTTTTTGTTTTTTACCCTGAAGTCAGTTGGGGGTTTTCCTTGGCGGATTTTTTACGAGTACAATAAAAAGTCAACTTTATTTCAAAAGCATTTTCAGTTTTATTTTTGAAATTACTATTATTTATTGATATAGGATGTATATACACCCAGAAACCAAACGTTACACTATTAGGAAAAGGCTAATTAGTGGCGCACCTATTTTGGCCATTAATGGCGCACTACAGGTGTGTCACTATCATCATGCCACTAGTAACTAATACTAATGGCGCATCCCTGGTGCGCCATTAGTATACCAGACAATAGTGGCGCACCAGGGAGTGCGCCATTAGTATGTCAAACAGTGCGCCATTACTATGCCTCCCAGGGGGCCATATTTACGTTATGCTCTGGGTTACTAATGGCGCACTTCTAGATAATGTGCCACTAGTGTGTTTATTGCAGTGTGCCACTAAGTGCAGTGTGGTGCACCACTAGTATGAATATTAGGAAAAAAAATTCTTTTCTGATATTTGCACAGGTTACAAAATATATTACTACACAGAATATAGACAGCACAACATATAAACAGCAGATTTATCAAATACAATAGAAGATTAGTCTCCGAATACAATTCATCATATTAGTGTCCGAATTCAAAAGACCGAACAAAGTTAGAACATTACAAGTCTCGAGACCGCGAGTAGCGAGTTTGTCTTCACATTACAAGTCGATATCGATCATCTAAACTACCATCACATAGAAGAGAGCTGCGGTCATCACGATTAGCATCATCGCGATGAAACTGGTCTTCATCCGGTTCCTCCTCCGCTCCCTCCTCTCCCCCGCTAGATAGCGCGCGTATCTAGCTTCCGCTAAAACAGTGAACCTGTCTCCGACACTCCTCCCAGTCGTCGTAGACTCCGGGAACCTTACCCTTGTACACGACATACGACGGCATCTCTATGCACTAGCCAAACAAAACGTTAGTAGCAATTCACATACAATACATAAGCAATATATAAGTATGCAACAAAAGGATCAGAAGAGAAAATCAACACATTAATAGCACGATTCATGGTCCTACTAATAAATAGCATCGATTACATATAAGTTGAACGACTGTCCAAACCAAAGAGACATACAAGTTCATTAAAGTTTAATTACAACATGAGCTAATCGATATTTCAGAACTACATAGCATCACTACTTTCGACTCGACTCAGGGACCGGAGCGTGGATGAAGCCGCCGTCTTTCGTGATGGTCATGAAATCGCGTTCGTTGTCAGCCTGCATTTGTAGCGTTGTTTCTATCTCGCTGTTGGACGGTTGGTATCTGAGGTAGAACTGCCCCGAGGTACGAAGGACATCTTGATGGATGATTTCCGCAAACTCCGACTGGATGCGAAAGAATTCTTGTCTGATGTCCGCGTCCTGGATTGCCAACAAGCATGCGGCCCAATCTTTGAGATTATTTGGTAGCAGAAGGTGATTATGGTCCCGTACGATCGCCCGCATGTGATGGAGGGCGTAGTAGGCATCCTTTTGACCGCCAGGCGGCTGCTTGACGCAGGGGAACGTCGTATTGTGGGTGAACACGTGCTTGCCGTACCTACGAATTGGCCTGCTGAAGGTGCCTCCAGATCTGGCGTAGCCGGGGAGAACATCATCAAGAACTTTCTTGATATTTGCATAGTCTTTCTTCGACTGACGGTCCGAGTTGAAATACGTGGCCATGGAATATTTCGGGCTTAAGAGGATGAGTGTGCAATGTGTGTCACTGCACAAAACACGGAATGTTAGAAAAAAAGAATGATCGAAATCTAAGAAATCATATGTTACGGGGCGGTGAGGGGATGACTTACTCGGGAAAGTAAGGCACGAGGAAGTTATCCTTATCTGGGTTTGCCAGAATGACGCCTTCGAGGTATGAACTCGCGACTTGCCGGTCCCCAGCGCTGCCCAAGATCTTGGCACGCATGTAGAAGGGGTCGACTATCACGATGCCCGGGGTCTTGTCTCTAATGATCCGCATCTCCATACTCAGCGAAAATAGCCGAACGAAGGTGTAGTGCAGCGGATGAAGGTTAAACATAGCGAAGATGTCATCAAACCGCAAGACGATCATACCCCCGATGGCGCTATCCACAAAGCCCTTGCCCTCTGGCACCTTGGCCACGAAAACCGGGTATGCCACATCATTCTCGGAGAGACGCCGCTTCTCCAAAGAAAGAACACTGTCATGCAGACTCCGCATAGCACCGGTTGTAGCATTGAGCAGATTAGTCGGTAGCATCGGCCTACCCGCCACATGCACCCTCCTCGAGATATCCTTAGGTGAAGGTGGCCCGTCCTGAGCACGGATCATACTTGGTGCCGGCTGGCTCGCACCCTTGTTACTCTTTCTTTTCCGTCCCTTCTTCTTCTGCTGTAATGGGATCGAGTTCTGCTCAGAGACTGCCTTCTTGAGTGTGTTGGGGCTGATAATATTTCGCACCTCGGCTATCTGAGGCTCGGTGAAGGCGGAGCTGGAGGCATCTCCTGAGAACTGAACGCCAGATGACGCCTGTTGCAATTGGGTTTCTCCGCGGTACCAGCTAGATCGCGATCGTCTTTTGCAGGGTTGGGTTCTTGAGAAGGAGGCCCCAAGAATTCGTCACCCTACCCATGTTCGTTGAAGTACTTATCGACGTTGGTAAATGTACCGTCGTCGTCGTCATCGTCGTCCAGATCCTGTGCCATATGCATGTCCGGATCCTGTGCCATATGCATGTCCGGCATGTCCGGTAGCGTTGCGGCGGTCTTGCCATGGCTTGGCGCCGGCACGACTGGCGGTGTTGTCTGTGGGGTTGTGTCCCCCGCCCCCAAACGAATCTGGATCTTCGGCCAAAGCAGGGGCCAGCTTAAGCATGCGCTGAGGGTCATCACATCATCTTCGCCGGCCCCAGGAGGTCGAAACGGAGGTAACAAGTCGTCGCAGCCCCGCAGCACCCGAACCAGTTGAACCCTATACACGTTGGGTGGCATCGGATTACCGTGGAATAGGCGGTTGCTCGGTTGAACGATTCTGGCCTTGGCGACATCGATCAACTCGCCGTCTACGGAGTGCAGGAGAGTGCATGGAACGTCGGCGGCGCCCTACGAAAACATGTAGGGCGTCAGGGATGCCCAGTCAAAGGCAAGGAGATGAAGTCATCGGCCAAGAGGCTTAATTAGTTACCGTGATGGCGTCGAGCTCGGCTAATGTCGAGGCACCGCCAACGGCGGGCGTGCAAGTGACGGAGGGGCCGCTTGCCGCCGAGGTGCCGGCCGGCGTATTCTTCCCACACCCGGGTGCATTAAGCTGCAATGCCGGCGCCGCCGCGGGAGACACCAATGGCGCCGCCGGCGCGTTGCGCGAGTTGCTGCCCGTGAAGCTGGGAATCGGGGGCGGCCCCTGTTGGCCACCCGCAATCCACGCCTGCAGCCCAGAAACCAAGGTAGGTATAATGGCGGTGATCTTCGCTCCGAGTTGGTTTCGCACTTGCTCTTCGACCATCTCCGGAATCCGCGCCACTTGTGCCTAAAGTTCTTGAACCTCGCGCTCCTGGCTTTCCGAGCTGGTCTTTCTCTCCTTTCGCCCAGCGGTATAGTATTCCGACCATTTCGTGGACAAGCCTTTGCCGGCCACACGACCAGCTGACGACGGCTTACTGAGCTTATCCTTGTTTTTCATTACGTTCAACGCCCTATTTAAAGGGGTGTTGAAAGGGGAGCTCTGAGACGACCCCGCGCTACTACTTTCAGTGTCCTGCGGAAGGAACGTGAACCATTTAGAAATTTGGCTTCATTAATTAGAATGCAACCATATGGAGCTAATTACGCGGGGGTGTATTCCTTACCAAAACAAGCTCAAGCGCCTTGGTCTTCGGATCCGTGGTAAGCTCCTTGGTTACCGGGTCAATCTTGTACCGGGCCCTGACATAGTTCCTGGTCTGCTTGTCACGGTATTTCTCAAAGAGGGGCGGTAGGCCTTGCTCGGCATGCTCCGCGTCCTCCTTGTCCCATATAGGTTCCGCCACTCTGTAACCGCCGGGACCGAGTTTGTGGACCCCTAAGTTCAAGTCCCGCATATCTTTCCCCCACTGACTTGATTCCACGGTTGCGTTGCTCTTGCACTTGATCTTGAACTCCAGGTAGTCAGCTTCGCTGATTGAAGGATTTTTCTCCTTGATCTTCTCATAACTATCACATTTTTCAATCATTCTCTTCATCGCAGCTCTCCAAGTAGCCAGGGCCGTGCTCATCTTCGTGAGGACGACACTGTTCACTTTATTCCCTGAGAGGCGTGTGTTTGCGAAGTCATCGGGGAACTTGTATCATTCGTGCAGCTTCGTGAAGAGGAGGTTGCGCAAATTCCCTCGGTCACAATGCCTTAGGTTCTCGTTGTTGATCGAGACGGTGCTCCGGAGAATGCACCCGAGCTGTCCCACGTACCCCTTGACTAATTCTTTGGGCGCCGTTGGATGCCCCTCGGAGGACACTTTAGTAAATTCCTCCTTGACGGTGCCGAGCACGTTCGGGCGCCGGTCCTTCCGTTGCCTCTTCGGTTGGCTGCCATATGTTCGTGCGCTGCCATCATCAGTGGTGGCATCCTCGGCGGCACCATCAGTGGTGTCATCCCCGACGCCACTAGGGGCTGTGTAGTCAGGATCGGTGTCTTCCACGGCGTCCTCATAGCGGTGAGGTTCTTCCTCCATCTCCTGGGACAGCTCCCAGAATGCCTTGCCCAAACCGCCAGCCTCATCGTTGTGGGCCATGTTTCGCTCTAAATAGGAAAAAAGTTTGGTCAAAAGTTGGTTATTGTCAAGGAACAAGATCTCTAAGTTGACCAAATAACCTAATTCTCGAGGAATTTCGCCAAAAAGTTGGTTATTGTCAAGGAACAATTGAGAGATGTTTGTGATATTGCCTAGGTGTTTTGGGATGGAACCTGTTAGTGTGTTGTTGCTAAGGTCCAAGTCCCTTCCTAACCCCCTTCTTCTTGTCTCCTCTCACTATCTCTCTCACACACATGGCATGCAAGGTACAAAACTGAATTTTGGAAATCTACAGAATGAACAAGCTAAGGGCTGCAAATGCCCGCAAGGCTTCAAGGGTGACCGCAAGGCTTCATTTAGGGTTTATCGATGCCGAGGCACCCTAGGTTGACTGATATATATGGGTATCTTCTAATAATATACCCTACTTAATTAAGGACAAACACCAAGAGACAGTAAACATATCACACTTCTATATGTATAACACAAGAGGCAGTTGGTCCTACTTAATTAAGTACTAAGATACCCCGGCCCATGCATTAGTCGCAAGTACCCCATATGTCCTATTTTTTAGCAAAGTCATGCTAAAATTCACGGAAAATTTCAGCATGACCTTTGCTGAAAATAGGACATATAGAGTACCCGAATTTGCCGGAACGGAAGTTAATTGACATTCCGGCAAACTCAAGGGCCTCTCGGGGTACCTGCAAAATCGTCACGACACGATGGTCGGAGACAAAACCCAGCAAACTAGCAAAGTTACTGACGTGTTTACAGAAATTGTTTTCTGTAAAAGATGATCATCATCTTTACTAGTCTTTCTCAATGTGATCAATTGATGGATCAACACGTAAAACATGTCCAATAAGAGCATATAATTCAACAACTCCACTGAAAATGAGAGCTGAAAGATGCAGGGAGCACAAACAGCTCAGAAAAATCAATCCATCTAGCATTTCAGGTTTTGCTAGAAATACCTTTAACATCAGTATCAGTATGATTTATAGAGTCAACATCAGTATGATTTATAGAGTCAAATACCTTTAACGAGGGATACAAATAATTTTCATTTTCATATTTTAAGAACTATAAATAAACCATCCAGTAAGTATAATCAAGGTAATCAACCATTCCCATAAAACAAGACAAGTTTGATTCAGTACTGCTAATATGATTGGAGATTACTATGAACATGTGGCAAGACTACTTTGATAACAAGGGCCACTAGTTGGATGCAGTGCTTTAATCTCTCCAGCATGTTGACTGCCGACAACCTTGCTGCCCCATCAGATCCACCATCAATGGCCACTGCGCCAAGCTCTCTGCCAGTAGTTGAACTAGCAGCTTGGCCATCACTGACGCCACACACTGCTGTGACAGCTCTCAGCAGCAACCTCCAAGGCTCCGACAACCGACACAGATAACCTGTCTCAAAGATGATCCTCAAGACAAGCTTCGCATTCTACTATTCTAGTGTAAAGTCTGTGTTACCTAGCTTAGGTGTCTGCACCAAGGAAATCTCAGCTTCAAGACAGGGTATTGAAGTTTGTCTTAAACTGAAGCTTACATTTCAGTGCACTCAAAAGTCCAATCACCTTGACCTCATTAATGTCTCTTATGGTAGCTTTCTAATTTCTGATTAATGTCTGGCCACTAATATTGTATTGTTTATTCATCACACAAAAAACTGTGTTGTCAATTCTACGGCTGGAAACAGAGGCTACATTTTACGTCACTTCTGCCTGAACTTTATGCTTCATTGAAGTTCAGAGAACTCTCCAAAAGAAAGGTTCAGGTGCCAATTGGTATCATGTTAAAGCCAGCAATGTAAAATGATCTACAACCTTATGTAAAGTGCCAACTCCACATATTTCTTTTTCACAGCTTTTATTTTATTTCTAGAAGCAACACAACAGGGTTAAACACCAGAATCTTGAGTTTAATTTTTTCCAGAATTTTAGAGGCCCCACAAATTCAGTTCAGGTATTTTATACCATGTTAAAGACAGTAAAGTACAGAGGTTTAGCCCTGGTCCTTAGATTCAGTTTCCTAATCTTTTTGTTTTCTACAAAGATATTCCCAACCTTCATGATGCTGGTAAGAAAAGAGCTACTCTCTGAATCTTTTATCTATTTATACCTGTAAATTAGCACTCTGATGCTGGCCTTGACAAATGATCCCACTATGTTGTTTGCTAGAATCTGCAAGTTCGGGAGCGCATACTTGAGAACACTGTAACAAAATCAAAACCACAATAAACAGTGGTCAGATATAACAGGTACAATTACACAAAGCATCTGAATACACACATACTTCATCTATCAAGTATAACTCTGTCAAGCCAAGAAGGTATGAGCTGTTCATGGAAGCCTTTGATCATAATATCTAAAGGCATAGACAAAATCTACAAGCAGTCAACAAAAAGGTCACACGCACCCACTCAGAGGAACAACGTATTTAAATCTAGAAAATGAAGATGATCCATTTCTACATGGAATCAATCAAGTACAGAGCTATGCCACATACTAGGGATATCACCCACACACAAAATATCAGTGCTTTAGGGATATGAAACAGTTATCTGGTGGGGAGAAGACTGTTGCTGCACTGGCATTGCTGTTTGCCATTCACAATTTCAGGCAATCACCATTCTACATACTGGATGAAGTCGATGCAGCTATGAGAGAGGAGGGGTCGGGAGCGGGAGGTACCAAAGTCCTGTTGGAGATGAGGCAGGGACGGCCGGCGTGCGGAGCGGAGAGGCGAGGGGGCGACGGGTGGCGGCGGGCGGCGGTGGCGGAGTGGAAGTCGGGGCGGCCGCCGCGGGGAGGGGAGAGGCGGAGGGCCGGCGTCTGGACGGCAGGGGCTGGCGGGGTGGAGACCGGGGGCGGAGGACGGCAGGGGCTGGTGGGGTGGGCGCGTCGCGGCCGCGCTCTCCGGCTGCTACAGCGGTCGGAGGAGGCCCTCGCTCGTCGGAGGTGGAGGACCGGGCGGCGGGGTGAGGAACCCTAGCGTGCTCGGCCGATTCCGTTCGGGGGAACCGAGCGAGGAGACAGGGGAGGGTGCGGGGGGTCGTCGGCGGCGAGGGGGATCTGGCGAGGGGGGATAGCGATCGAGATGGAGGGGGATCTGGCGCGGGAGGCGAGGGGGGAAGGTTAGCAATGGCGCACCTCCTAGGGGTGCACCATAAGTACATCCATAGCAATGGCGCACCATCGAGGGGTGCGCCATAAGTAACTTTTTTTTATTATTTTTAGTTGCGTCTAATAATTTTTTAGAAAATGGCGATCAAATTTAAAAACATTTATGAATGTAAAAAATATCATCAAATTTGTTATTTGAATATATTTATGAATATGAAAAAATATCATCAAATTTGTTATTTGAAAATATCATCAAATTTTTTATTTGAAAATATTTGAAAAAATCATAAAAATTGGTATACCAATGGCGCACCTCCTAGGGGTGCGCCATAAGTACATTGATAGCAATGGGGCACCTTCTCCTGGTGCGCCATTAGTAACTTTTTCTAGTAGCATCTAATAATTTTTGAGAAAATGACAATCAAATTTGAAAACATTTATGAATGTGAAAAAATATCATCAAATTTGTTATTTCAAAATATTTATGAATATGAAAAAATATCATCAAATTTGTTATTTAAAAATATCATCAATATTTTTTGGGATTTTTAGTTGCATTCATTTGTGAATTGGTAAAACATTTATCAATATGAAAAAATATCATCAAATTTGAAAAAATATTCATGAATTCAAAAAGTGCCCATGAAATTTAAAAATATTCATGAGTTCAAAAAATATTAACAAATTCAATACGTTTTGTGAGTTAGAAATTCAATACCATAATAAACATAAATAAATATTCATGAGGACTAGAACAGAAGAAATATCATTTCAATATGTCGAAATGCAATCGAGAAATGAAGACTATGATTTAAATACAATCGATCTTAGATAGCTATCTTTTCACAATCTTCTTGCCCTTCTTTTTCGCAAATGGAGTTCTTCTGTTGAACGGACGTCCTTTAGGTAGGGTGGTCCTACTTTTTCTTGTGGTGTATGGCACTTCATCGTCGTCGTCATGTTCCATCTTCGGGTCGCCGTACTTGTCGAAGTCTTGCTCATTGGCGACTCCATCCATTCCGATGATCTTCCTTTTGCCTCTCCTCATGACAACACGACTGGGCTTTGACGGGTCGGTAATGAAGAAGCATTGGTCCACTTGGGAAGCCAGTACCCATGGCTCATTTTTCGCGGTGACGTTTGCGCCCGCGGTCTTGGATTTGGCTTCGGGTATAACCATGGTGGTGAAATACCGGTCTTCTTTTAGGACACTCTTGGCCCATCTGACACGGAACATCGGGACCTTCTCTCCAGCGTAGCTCAGCTCCCAGATATCCTTGATCCTTCCGTAGTATCTGTCCTTGTCGTTACCGGTGTAGGATTCCATCGTTACCCCGGAGTTCTGATAACCATCGCTCTTCATGTCCTTTCCCTCGGTGTAGAATGTGTAGCCGTTGATATTGTATGCCTCATAGGTCATCAGGTTGTGCTGGGCGCCCTGTGACAAGGCGAATATGAGTTTTTCTTCTGCGGAAGAATCCTCATGTAAAGGGTACGACAGAAGCTTCTCCTTGAACCAACGCGTGAAACATGAGTTGTGCTCTTTAATTATATCTCCGTCCGTCCTCTGTTGGCCTCGGTCATTGTACGTCTTCTCAATAAAGGTTTTGTGCTCTACCACCCAAGGATCGACCACGTCTATGTGTTGTAGCGCGACTAGGTTTGCTCTTTCAAAGTCGGCGAGTCGACCCTCGAAGTCGACATGCATTTCGCGGCGACCATCGTGGTGACCCCATCCAGCGAGCCTGCCGAGGTGCCTGTTGACGGGCAGACCAACGGGGTTCTCGATGCCTAGATAATTCGTGCAGTAGGAGATGCACTCTTCGGTCAAAAAGCCCCTGGCTATGCTTCCCTCTGGACGTGACATGTTGCGAACGTATCCTTTGATAACACCATTCAACCTTTCGAACGGC
Source organism: Triticum aestivum (assembly GCF_018294505.1). NCBI lineage: Eukaryota > Viridiplantae > Streptophyta > Magnoliopsida > Poales > Poaceae > Triticum > Triticum aestivum. The sequence goes on from NC_057814.1 coordinate 560,864,554, forward strand.
ATCATGCTGTGCAGGAACGTCGGCCCGAGTTGGATGATATCCTCCACGATATGGACCAGCAGATGCACCATAACATCGAAGAATGCGGGCGGGAAGTACATCTCAAGCTCGCATAGTATCACCACGATCTCTTCCTGTAGCCTTCTGAGTTGCCTCACGCCAACCGACTTCCGAGAGATGACGTCGAAAAAGTTGCATAGGCCAAATAGCGTGAAGCTCCTCCCTAATGCCCATTGATTTCAAGTCTGCCCTTGCTTTCGACCCATCTTTGGTCCTCTCTGGCATGTTGAGCAGGGTACCAAGCAGACTCTCGCACACGTTCTTCGTGATATGCATGACATCAAGGCTGTGAGGCACACGGTGGATCTTCCTATTGGGGAACGTAGTAATTTCAAAAAAATTCCTACGAACACGCAATATCATGGTGATGCATAGCAACGAGAGGGGAGAGTGTTGTCCATGTACCCTCGTAGACCGAAAGCGGAAGCGTTAACACAACGCGGTTGATGTAGTCGTACGTCTTCACGATCCGACCGATCAAGTACCGAACGTACGGCACCTCCGAGTTCAGCACACGTTCAGCTCGATGACGTCCCTTGAACTCCGATCCAGCCGAGTGTTGAGGGAGAGTTTTGTCAGCACGACGGCGTGGTGACGATGATGACGTTCTACCGACGCAGGGCTTCGCCTAAGCACCGCTACGATATTATCGAGGTGTAATATGGTGGAGGGGGGCACCGCACACGGCTAAGAGATCAATGATCTTGTGTCTTTGGGGTGCCCCCTGCCCCCGTATATAAAGGAGCAAGGGGGAGGCCGCCGGCCAAGGAGGAGGGCGCGCCAAGGGGGGAATAGGAGTCCTACTCCCACCGGGAGTAGGACTCCTCCTTTCCTTGTTGGAATAGGAGAAGGGAAGGGAGAAGGAGAAAGAAGGAAGGGGGCGCCCCCCCCCTCCCTAGTCCAATTCGGACTAGTCCATGGGGAGGGGTGCCGCCACCCTTTGGGGCCTTTCTCTCCTTTCCCGTATGGCCCATTAAGGCCCAATACGAATTCCCGTAGCTCTCCGGTACTCCGAAAAATACCCGAATCACTCGGAACCTTTTCGAAGTCCGAATATAGTCGTCCAATATATCGATCTTTACGTCTCGGCCATTTCGAGACTCCTCGTCATGTCCCCGATCTCATCCGGGACTCCGAACTCCTTCGGTACATCAAAACACATAAACTCATAATATAACCGTCATCGTAACGTTAAGCGTGCGGACCCTACGGGTTCGAGAACTATGTAGACATGACCGAGACACCTCTCCGGTCAATAACCAATAGCGGAACCTGGATGCTCATATTGGCTCCCACATATTCTACGAAGATCTTTATCGGTCAGACCGCATAACAACATACGTTGTTCCCTTTGTCATCGGTATGTTACTTGCCCGAGATTCGATCGTCGGTATCTCGATACCTAGTTCAATCTCGTTACCGGCAAGTCTCTTTACTCGTTCCGTAATACATCATCCCGCAACTAACTCATTAGTTACAATGCTTGCAAGGCTTATAGTGATGTGTATTACTGAGTGGGCCCAGAGATACCTCTCCGACAATCGGAGTGACAAATCCTAATCTCGAAATACGCCAACCCAACAAGTACCTTTGGAGACACCTGTAGAGCACCTTTATAATCACCCAGTTACGTTGTGACGTTTGGTAGCACACAAAGTGTTCCTCCGGTAAACGGGAGTTGCATAATCTCATAGTCATAGGAACATGTATAAGTCATGAAGAAAGCAATAGCAACATACTAAACGATCGAGTGCTAAGCTAACGGAATGGGTCAAGTCAATCACATCATTCTCCTAATGATGTGATCCCGTTAATCAAATGACAACTCATGTCTATGGCTAGGAAACATAACCATCTTTGATCAACGAGCTAGTCAAGTAGAGGCATACTAGTGACACTCTGTTTGTCTATGTATTCACACATGTATCAAGTTTCCGGTTAATACAATTCTAGCATGAATAATAAACATTTATCATGATATAAGGAAATAAATAATAACTTTATTATTGCCTCTAGGGCATATTTCCTTCAGTCTCCCACTTGCACTAGAGTCAATAATCTAGTTCACATCGCCATGTGATTTAACATCAATAATTCACATCACCATGTGATTAACACCCATAGTTCACATTGTCATGTGACCAACACCCAAAGGGTTTACTAGAGTCAATAATCTAGTTCACATCGCTATGTGATTAACACCCAAAGAGTACTAAGGTGTGATCATGTTTTGATTGTGAGATAATTTTAGTCAACGGGTCTGTCACATTCAGATCCGTAAGTATTTTGCAAATTTCTATGTCTACAATGCTCTGCACGGAGCTACTCTAGCTAATTGCTCCCACTTTCAATATGTATCTAGACCGAGACTTAGAGTCATCTAGATTAGTGTCAAAACTTGCATCGACGTAACCCTTTACGACGAACCTTTTGTCACTTCCATAATCGAGAAACATATCCTTATTCCACTAAGGATAATTTTGACCGCTGTCCAGTGATCTACTCCTAGATCACTATTGTACTCCCTTGCCAAAATCAGTGTAGGGTATACAATAGATCTGGTACACAGCATGGCATACTTTATAGAACCTATGGCCAAGGCATAGGGAATGACTTTCATTCTCTTTCTATCTTCTGCCGTGGTCGGGCTTTGAGTCTTACTCAATTTCACACCTTGTAACACAGGCAAGAACTCTTTCTTTGACTGTTCTATTTTGAACTACTTCAAAATCTTGTTAAGGTATGTACTCATTGAAAAAACTTATCAAGCGTCTTGATCTATCTCTATAGATCTTGATGCTCAATATGTAAGCAGCTTCACCGAGGTCTTTCTTTGAAAAAACTCCTTTCAAACACTCCTTTATGCTTTGCAGAATAATTCTACATTATTTCCGATCAACAATATGTCATTCACATATACTTATCAGAAATGTTGTAGTGCTCCCACTCACTTTCTTGTAAATACAGGCTTCACCGCAAGTCTGTATAAAACTATATCCTTTGATCAACTTATCAAAGCGTATATTCCAACTCCGAGATGCTTGCACCAGTCCATAGATGGATCGCTGGAGCTTGCATATTTTGTTAGCACTTTTAGGATTGACAAAACCTCCTGGTTGCATCATATACAACTCTTCTTTAATAAATCCATTAAGGAATGCAGTTTTGTTTATCCATTTGCCATATTTCATAAAATGCGGCAATTGCTAACATGATTCAGACAGACTTAAGCATAGATACGAGTGAGAAACTCTCATCGTAGTCAACACCTTGAACTTGTCGAAAACCTTTTTGCGACAATTCTAGCTTTGTAGACAGTAACACTACTATCACTGTCTGTCTTCCTCTTGAAGATCCATTTAATCTCAATGGCTCGCCGATCATTGGGCAAGTCAATCAAAGTCCATACTTTGTTCTCATATATGGATCTTATCTCAGATTTCATGGCCTCAAGCCATTTCGCGGAATCTGGGCTCATCATCGCTTCCTCATAGTTCGTAGGTTCGTCATGGTCAAATAACATGACCTCCAGAACAGGATTACCGTACCACTCTGGTGTGGATCTCACTCTGGTTTACCTACGAGGTTTGGTAGTAACTTGATCTGAAGTTACATGATCATCATCATTAACTTCCTCACTAATTGGTGTAGGAGTCACAGGAACAGATTTCTGTGATGAACTACTTTCCAATAAGGGAGCAGGTACAGTTACCTCATCAAGTTCTACTTTCCTCCCACTCACTTCTTTCGAGAGAAACTCCTTCTCTAGAAAGGATCCATTCTTAGCAACGAATGTCTTGCCTTCGGATCTGTGATAGAAGGTGTACCCAACTGTCTCCTTTGGGTATCCTATGAAGACACATTTCTCCGATTTGGGTTTGAGCTTATCAGGATGAAACCTTTTCACATAAGCATCGCAACCCCAAACTTTAAGAAACGACAACTTTGGTTTCTTGCCAAACCACAGTTCATAAGATGTCGTCTCAACGGATTTAGATGGTACCCTATTTAACGTGAATGCAGCTGTCTCTAATGCATAACCCCAAAACGATAGTGGTAGATCGGTAAGAGACATCATATATCGCACCATATCTAATAAAGTACGGTTACGATGTTCGGACACACCATTACACTGTGGTGTTCCAGGTGGCGTGAGTAGTGAAACTATTTCACATTGTTTTAACTGAAGGCCAAACTCGTAACTCAAATACTCTTCTCCACGATCAGATCGTAGAAACTTTATTTTCTTGTTACGATGATTTTCCGCTTCACTCTGAAATTATATGAACTTTTCAAATGTTTCAGACTTCTGTTTCATTAAGTAGATATACCCATATCTGCTCAAATCATCTGTGAAGGTCAGAAAATAATGATACCTGCTACGAGCCTCAATATTCATCGGACCACATACATCTGTATGTATGATTTCCAACAAATCTGTTGCTCTCTCCATAGTTCCGGAGAACGGCGTTTTAGTCATCTTGCCCATGAGGCACGGTTCGCAAGCATCAAGTGATTCATAATCAAGTGATTCCAAAATCCCATCAGTATGGAGTTTCTTCATGCGCTTTACACCAATATGACCTAAACGGCAGTGCCACAAATAAGTTGCACTATCATTATTAACTTTGCATCTTTTGGCTTCATTATTATGAATATGTGTATCACTACGATCGAGATCCAACAAACCATTTTATTGGGTGTATGACCATAGAAGGTTTTATTCATGTAAACAGAACAACAATTATTCTCTAATTTAAATGAATAACCGTATTGCAACAAACATGATCAAATCATATTCATGCTCAACGCAAACACCAAATAACACTTATTTAGTTTCAACACTAATCCCGAAAGTATAGGGAGTGTGCGATGATGATCATATCAATCTTGGAACTACTTCCAACACACATCGTCACCTCGCCTTTTACTAGTCTCTGTTTATTCTGCAACTCCCGTTTCGAGTTACTACTCTTAGCAACTGAACCAGTATCAAATACCGAGGGGTTGCTATAAACACTAGTAAAGTACACATCAATAACATGTATATCCAATATACCTTTGTTCACTTTGCCATCCTTCTTATCCACCAAATAGTTGGGGTAGTTCCGCTTCCAGTGACCAGTCCCTTTGCAGTAGAAGCACTTAGTCTCAGGCTTAGGACCAGACTTAGGCTTCTTCACTTGAGCAGCAACTTGCTTGCCGTTCTTCTTGAAGTTCCCCTTCTTCCCTTTGCCCTTTTCTTGAAACTAGTGGTCTCGTCAACCATCAACACTTGATGTTTTTCTTGATTTCTACCTTCGTCGATTTCAGCATCACGAAGAGCTCGGGAATTACTTTCGTCATCCCTTGCATACTATAGTTCATCACGAAGTTCTACTAACTTGGTGATGGTGACTAGAGAATTCTGTCAATCACTATTTTATCTGGAAGATTAACTCCCACTTGATTCAAGCGATTGTAGTACCCAGACAATCTGAGCACATGCTCACTGCTTGAGCTATTCTCCTCCATCTTTTAGCTATAGAACTTGTTGGAGACTTCATATCTCTCAACTCGGGTATTTGCTTGAAATATTAACTTCAACTCCTGGAACATCTCATATGGTCCATGACGTTCAAAACGTCTTTGAAGTCCCGATTCTAAGCCGTTAAGCATGGTGCACTAAACTATCAAGTAGTCATCATATTGAGCTAGCCAAACGTTCATAACGTCTGCATCTGCTCCTGCAATAGGTCTGTCACCTAGCGGTGCATCAAGGACATAATTTTTCTGTGCAGCAATGAGGATAATCCTCAGATCACGGATCCAATCCGCATCTTTGCTACTAACATCTTTCAACATAATTTTTCTCTAGGAACATATCAAAAATAAACACAGGGAAGCAACAACGCGAGCTATTGATCTACAACATAATTTGCAAAATACTATCAGGACTAAGTTCATGATAAATTTAAGTTCAATTAATCATATTACTTAAGAACTCCCACTTAGATAGACATCCCTCTAATCCTCTAAGTGATCACGTGATCCATATCAACTAAACCATGTCCGATCATCACGTGAGATGGAGTAGTTTCAATGGTGAACATCACTATGTTGATCATATCTACTATATGATTCACGCTCGACCTTTCGGTCTCCGTGTTCCGAGGCCATATCTGCATATGCTAGGCTCGTCAAGTTTAACCTGAGTATTCCGCGTGTGCAACTGTTTTGCACCCGTTGTATTTGAACGTAGAGCCTATCACACCCGATCATCACGTGGTGTCTCAGCACGAAGAACTTTCGCAACGGTGCATACTCAGGGAGAACACTTTTATCTTGAAATTTTAGTGAGAGATCATCTTATAATGCTACCGTCAATCAAAGCAAGATAAGATGCATAAAAGATAAACATCACATGCAATCAATATAAGTGATATGATATGGCCATCATCATCTTGTGCTTGTGATCTCCATCTCCGAAGCACCGTCATGATCACCATCGTCACCGGCGCGACACCTTGATCTCCATCGTAGCATCGTTGTCGTCTCGCCAACTATTGCTTTTACGACTATCGCTACCGCTTAGTGATAAAGTAAAACAATTACATGGCGATTGCATTGCATACAATAAAGCGACAACCATATGGCTCCTGCCAGTTGCCGATAACTCGGTTACAAAACATGATCATCTCATACAATAAAATATAGCATCATGTCTTGACCATATCACATCACAACATGCCCTGCAAAAACAAGTTAGACGTCCTCTACTTTGTTGTTGCAAGTTTTACGTGGCTGCTACGGGCTTAGCAAGAACCGTTCTTACCTACGCATCAAAACCACAACGATAGTTTGTCAAGTTGGTGTTGTTTTAACCTTCGCAAGGACCGGGCGTAGCCACACTCGATTCAACTAAAGTGAGAGAGACAGACACCCGCCAGTCACCTTTAAGCAACGAGTGCTCGCAACGGTGAAACCGGTCTCGCGTAAGCGTACGCGTAATGTTGGTCCGGGCCGCTTCATCTCACAATACCGCTGAACCAAAGTATGACATGCTGGTAAGCAGTATGACTTATATCGCCCACAACTCACTTGTGTTCTACTCGTGCATAACATCAACGCATAAAACCAGGCTCGGATGCCACTGTTGGGGAACGTAGTAATTTCAAAATTTCCTACGAACACGCAAGATCATGGTGATGCATAGCAACGAGAGGGCAGAGTGTTGTCCACGTACCCTCGTAGACCGAAAGCGGAAGCGTTAACACAACGCGGTTGATGTAATCGTACGTCTTCACGATCCGACCGATCAAGTACCGAACGTACGGCACCTCCGAGTTCAGCACACGTTCAGCTCGATGACGTCCCTCGAACTCCGATTCAGCCGAGTGTTGAGGGAGAGTTTCGTCAGCACGACAGCGTGGTGACGATGATGATGTTCTACCGACGCAGGGCTTCGCCTAAACACCGCTACAATATTATCGAGGTGTAATATGGTGGAGGGGGGCACCGCACACGGCTAAGAGATCAATGATCAATTGGTGTGTCTTTGCGTGCCCCCTGCCCCCGTATATAAAGGAGCAAGGGGGAGGCCGCCGGCCAAGGAGGAGGGCGCGCCAAGGGGGGAGTCCTACTCCCACCGGGAGTAGGACTCCTCCTTTCCTTGTTCGAATAGGAGAAGGGAAGGGAGAAGGAGAAAGAAGGAAGGGGGCGCCCCCCTCCCTAGTCCAATTCGGACTAGTCCATGGGGAGGGGTGCCGCCACCCTTTGGGGCCTTTCTCTCCTTTCCCGTATGGCCCATTAAGGCCCAATACGAATTCCCGTAACTCTCCGGTACTCCGAAAAATACCCGAATCACTCGGAACCTTTTCGAAGTCCGAATATAGTCGTCCAATATATCGATCTTTACGTCCGGCCATTTCGAGACTCCTCGTCATGTCCCCGATCTCATCCGGGACTCCGAACTCCTTCGGTACATCAAAACACATAAACTCATAATATAACCGTCATCGTAACGTTAAGCGTGCGGACCCTACGGGTTCGAGAACTATGTAGACATGACCGAGACACCTCTCCGGTCCGTAACCAATAGCGGAACCTGGATGCTCATATTGGCTCCCACATATTCTATGAAGATCTTTATCGGTCAGACCGCATAACAACATACGGTGTTCCCTTTGTCATCGGTATGTTACTTGCCCGAGATTCGATCGTCGGTATCTCAATACCTAGTTCAATCTCGTTACCGGCAAGTCTCTTTACTCGTTCCGTAATACATCATCCCGCAACTAACTCATTAGTTACAATGCTTGCAAGGCTTATAGTGATGTGTATTACTGAGTGGGCCCAGAGATACCTCTCCGACAATCGGAGTGACAAATCCTAATCTTGAAATACGCCAACCCAACTAGTACCTTTGGAGACACATGTAGAGCACCTTTATAATCACCCAGTTACGTTGTGACGTTTGGTAGCACACAAAGTGTTCCTCCGGTAAACGGGAGTTGCATAATCTCATAGTCACAGGAACATGTATAAGTCATGAAGAAAGCAATAGCAACATACTAAACGATCGAGTGCTAAGCTAACGGAATGGGTCAAGTCAATCACATCATTCTCCTAATGATGTGATCCCGTTAATCAAATGACAACTCATGTCTATGGCTAGGAAACATAACCATCTTTGATCAACGAGCTAGTCAAGTAGAGGCATACTAGTGACACTCTGTTTGTCTATGTATTCACACATGTATCAAGTTTCCATTTAATACAATTCTAGCATGAATAATAAACATTTATCATGATATAAGGAAATAAATAATAACTTTATTATTGCCTCTAGGGCATATTTCCTTCACTTCCGGTACGGCAAGTCCCAGAAAACAGACCTCGTTTTCCATACCTTCAGCAGCAGCTCTGGCGCCTTTCGCTTCTTTCCCGGCTTTGGCGCCTTTTGCTTCTTTCCCGGCAGTGGGCAATCTTTCCAATTTTTCAACAGCTCGTCTATTTCCTCGCCGCTCCTCGTACGCGGGCGTCTTCGGGGTTCGGTTTCACCATCGAACAGATCCTTGCGTTTTCTCCATGAGTCATCGTCGCAAAGCCACCTTCGATGTCCCATGAACACGGTTTTCGAAGACCCGGGATCTCTATCTAGCTGGCGATACGTTGTGTCATCGATGCACCTAACGCATCCAGAAAATCCGTGGACCACCTGCCCCGCGACATATCCGTCACCGAGATAGTCGTGCACCGTCGTGAGCAGTGCGGCTCTCATAGGGAAATATTCTTTCTATGCGGCGTCCCATGTATTGGCTGGCGTTTTCGACAGCGTGTCTAGCTCCTCTTTCAGCAGCCCCAGATACAGATTGATGTCGTTCCCTGGTTGTTTCGGCCCTTCAATTAGCATACTCATGTGAATGTACTTCCTCTTCATGCACAACCAGGGGGAAGGTTGTATATCCACACAAACACAGGCCAGGTGCTATGTGTGCTTCTCTGGCTGCCAAACGGATTGACTCCATCGGTGCTCGTGCCCAGCATGATGTTCCTTGGATCGTTCCCAAATTCTGGGTGTTCGAAGTTCAACGCTTGCCACTGGCTCGCACCCTTAGGGTGACTCAACATCTTGTCTTTTTTATTTAGCTCCGGATCATTTCCGTCATCTTCTCGCTTCTTCTCCTCCCTATCCGCGTGCCAACGTAGGAGCTTTGCTAGCTTAGGGTCCGCGAAATACCGCCGCAGACGAGGAGTGATCGGAAAGTACCACACCACTTTTCGAGGAGCTTTCTTCCTCTTCTTGTATCGAGTGACGCCGCACACCGGACATATGGTAGACTCCGCGTGCTCGTCCCGATAAATGATGCAATTGTTCATGCACACATGGTATTTCACGTGCGGTAAATCCAGAGGACACACGATTTTCTTCACCTCCTCGAAACTGGTTGGGCACTTGTTCCCCTTGGGAAGACGTTCGTGCCAGAATGACATGTTCTCGTCGAAGCATGCGTCGGTCATTTTTTGTTTTACCTTCATCTCCAGAGCCATGAGCGTTACTTTCAGGCGAGTATCCTCGGGCCTGCATCCTTCATACAATGGAGTAACCGCGTCTATCTCCAGTTGATCCAGCTTGGCTTTCTCTCGGGCGGCAGCTCTTGCGTTATCCATCTGCTTGAGAAGCTCTTGAATATGAGGGTCCTGCACCCAGACCATCGATGATCCATCGTCGTCTGCTCCGGCATCTTTATCTTCATGATCATGCCCTTCGTCTTGATCTTCCTCATCATCGTGTCCGGCATCTTCTACATGATGACTGTGTATTGCATCACCGTCGTGATCATGTCCTGGAGATTCTTCGTCTTCTCGCCCGCCCTCGCCGCGGTGGTTGTCTTGCTGCCCTTCCTCATTTCTTGCCCGGTCCCTATGGACGACTTCATAGTCATCTTCATCACCTTGCCACCGATAGCCATCCATGAAACCACACAAGAGCAGGTGGTCCCGCACCTGTCCGGAATCCGGGTCCGTAATAAGGCTCTTCAGCTTGCATCTTCGACACGAACATCTTATCTCCGTCTCATTCTTTTGAAGCATCTCGGCCTTCGCGGAGCTCAAAAACCTATTCACGATGCCTTCGGTCATCGTGCGGACCATGGTCGCCTGCGGGGTAGAGCAAAACGATATTTTAGAACCAAGAAAATTTTTGGCATGACTTTGCCTAAAAATAGGACCAAAAAGAATGCATAGTGCCAAATTCTCGCCGAAACGGAAATGAATCAACATTCCGGCAAAATATTGGCAACTATCGCATTTCAAATACCGGTACCTGCAAACACAAACATATGCAACACCACAAACATATGCAACACCATAAACATACGTAGATCTAGGCCATAAAAAGTGCATGTGCACGTTGTTGGAGGGAGAAAAAAGTAGATCTACAACATAAAAAAAGCTTTCCCCTTACTTACCTATCAAAAAAGGTAATTTAACCACTTAATTTGGGTGAATCTATGGTACAAATGAGGTGAGGAGGAGGAGGCAGTCGAGACAAGCTTGGAGGAGGAGGTGAAGAGAATGAAGTGGGGAAAGTGAGTGTGGTGGCTGTTCAAAATATCTAGCTGCTCTCGGGTTACCAATGGCACACCACCTAATAATGCGCCATTAGTAACCCTGGTTACTAATGGCGCACCTGTTACGTGATGCGCCGTTACTAGTTTTGCAAAAAAAATATAATTGTTAGTAGTGGCGCACCGTGGTTGTGGTGTGCCATTACTAGTTTGAACTAGTAATGGCGTACTGTACCCTAGTGCGCCATTACTAGTTTTGAAAAAAAAGTAAAAGAAAATTGTTAGTAATGGCGCACTATGCCTGGATGCGCCATTAATAGTTTTAGAAAAATATTAAAAAAATTGTTAGTAATGGCGCACCGTGTGTGTGGTGCGCCATTAGTAATGAGGACACTAATGACGCACCTGTATCTGATGTGCCACTGCTATATAGCAGTGGCACACCACATACATGGTGCGCCATTAATGTCCATATTAGTTATAGCTTTTTTTAGTAGTGTTACCTTCCGAACAGCGAGTGCGGACGTTAGGTAGAGAAGCGATAGAAACGCCATACACGTGTCCTTTAATAATGGGCTTCAGGTTTTTTTTTTGCACGGTAATAATGGGCTTCAGCTGACCGCACATGATTTGACGTATACAAGAGGTGGACAGCACAATACACCTATATACCGGGGTAGACATCTGGTGATACAAGACCTGAGGTGCTGCCGTGATACAAGACTAGGTGGGCCGTTCGATCTGGACTGGTGGTACAGGATCGAGAGGGTCCCTTGGCATTGCAATGTATGCAGAAAACACCTTGGGTTATTCCCTAATTCAGCGACCAAGTGCATATCCATCTTCTCTGTTCGCTTCTTCCCTGATACAATTCGCACTGCCGCCGCCTAGGGCATGTCTCCTGCCGCCGCCGCCGCCGTCGCTGCCTAGGGCATGCCCCCATCCACTGTTGCTAGCACAAATCCAGTGCAACTCGTGCGCGTGCCGATTCCTTGGCTCAGACCCGGTCAGTTTCATAGGAGCCGAGATGGACCTTCCCCCGCCGTCGCTGGAGCCAAACGCGTCGTGGGAGCCGGAGACCCTCGGCAAGGACGATCAGGTAAGAGGCAGCGCCTCCTTCGCCGTACGCATCTGGTCCGTTTTCTCGCACTTAATTTTTTGATTTTGCTTATTTGATTTTAGGACTAGATGCCCGCGCTGCGGGAGTCAGTGTCGTTCGGTCGATTCCTATCCGAGTCACTCGAATGGGATACGATGGGCCGATGGGGCATGTCTTGCCGGCACCGATGGCTACCATATTGCATGACCAATCGCTGCCGGCAGCCGGGCTCAATGAAGATGTACAGGTCAATTTCTCGGTGCCGACCACAACGGTCGGAGCTCACTCTGCCTCCAATTGTAGTGATGCATGCATTGGCGATTCTGGAGCAGGCGTGAGTTGTAGTCCGTGCTTGCCTGCTGCACATTCCTCAGCAAATATTGAAGGAGCTGCACTGCATTTGGTTGTTCATCCTCCAATTTCATAGTATCGTGTATTGCTCTCCACAATGTAGTCCTTGAAGTCTGCTATGATGTTCCTAAAATTATGAACTGAAAGCAGCTGTTGCAACTGTATGACAACAAACAAAAGAAGCGAAAAAGTTATAGAAGTACAACTACATCTAATGTTAGTTGTGGTTATGGAAATTTCATGTCTCGCCATGCAATACAAGCAGATCGATGTTTAAGTTAGTTCAGAGCAGATATATGCATCAATATTTTAATCTTTGCAGAGAATTAGAAGAATGCTTGCTGTGTGGACAAAAGTTCTTGTTCAGTCACTCGGTTACAACATATTGCTAAACATGAAATCTAGCAGTGTTTAAATGTTGTCTGTTTCTTCCTCTCTTAATATGTCTAGCTGAATTATACACATAATCTTTCTTATAGAGTGTAATATAGAATCTTTCTTACATATAGTATAGTTGAAAATCACATGTACAGAATAGCGCAAGTTCGGACCAAAATGTATTATTAGTCGAGTAAGTGATTAGACTATTTCGAAGTATTGTCTATAGATTGAGTGATTCACTAAATTCATACCAGACGAGGCCCAAGAATGTTTGACTAACAAAAATCCCAGTTGAATTCTATGTCAGGTTGGGACAACTGAGTACTAGAAATCTATGCAGCTGTAATAAACTAGCTTACTGACCATTTATGTTGAGCTGAGATTTAACAAATGTTATGGGTAAATACACTATTACTCAAAGAGGAAGCATGGTTCACACACGATAACAAATGTAAAAAGGAAAAAAAAGAGGTGAATATAACTCGATTGCTTGTGAGCATGTCATGGTCTCGTATTTCAACAAAAGGTTTTTTTACATGGTATTATAGGTCAAGAAGCTTCAAAATATATCCGGGGGATAAGAAGGAGCACCAGTCTCGAAGGTTATTTTGCATTTCCCATATTTGGTGTCGTATTGTTTTTTTTGAAAGTTTTAAGGTCCTAGGTCTTGATTTTATCCTGTAGGTGTGCTTTTGTGCCTACCACAGGTTGGTGTAGGAATATGAACTCATCAAGTGATCTGTAGCAATATTGTTTCATTCAGCTATGTTAATTTGTGAACTATATCATCTTGTGAACTATATTAAGGTCATGTTGATTGCAAGACAAAGATGCTAGTGGTTAAAACCGCTCAATTTTCTTGAAGGTATATGTTGATGTTCCTTTGATATGAATTTTTACGAGATGATATGCAAGTATGCAGGTACACTGTTTTTGCTAGGGACATCTTAACTTTTCATGTAACCAGCTCGTACTAATTTGGACATGTTTCAGAATGCAGGATAAAACCATTGCTTATCTAGGTGACTCTTTAGGGAGGCAGATGTTCCAATAGATGATGTGCATGCTTTAAACATCCAAGAAACATGGAAAACGACCAAATGGCTGGGTCTACCGATTCCGGAGCAGAAACATCTTCATCCTTTTGGTGTTCTTGCCGTGTAATTAGGGGAATCGTCTGTGTTAGCAGTTGACAAGAGTTGTAATATATGCCTTTTAGGTTTAGGTGTAGCACCCTATTTAGTTTAGCAAATCTGAACTATAACTGTTGTTACATATATGTGCAATTTCATGGCAAGCGTTGCATTGTGTTTTGTCAATCTGGAAGATTGTACCGCTCTGGTTTGCTTTATTGCACAACAACATGCTTTTATATCTGAAGGTTTGCCATGTTTTGTTGCTTATATTTGGAGCCAGCACAATTTGTTTTGCTTCACTTTGTAATAGAACAAACTGTAGAATGTGGCAAAGGGATGTTTGTTTCTATTGTTTTGGAACTTTAGAAAAATTAAGGAGTGTTGTTTGCTCGTAGGAATATGTGCTGAAAGTGCCTATATTTGATTCACCGGTTATATGTATATCTTATGATAATCATTCTGACCCGGGGTTGCTGATTGCATTCTTAAACGATATGTTTTCTGAGAAACGGGGGCTTAGAAGGAGAAACATGTGACAGGAGTTTTGACCAACACATACTTCTTTTGGGGGCCAAGATGCAAATGTTAGTGGGGGCATATGTAAACAGCTGAGTGAACTGATCCAGTCCATTCCTGTATATCCAACGCTCTATATAGTCTTGTATCACCGTATCACCTAACGGATGGTAGCACTGAATATTTTCCCATACCAGTTAGGCTCATAGCTGGAAAAAAGATAGGAAAATCGCTGTCAAAACGAAACTAAAACATGCCGAAACCCTTCTTCTAATCTTGTTATTTTGACCCCTAACGATCTCGTCGCGAGAAAAACATGATGATCCTCGTTCAAGCGGGTAAATGCACGTTTCAGATGCTAGGAATTTGTGGGTAATTACGCAGCGTCTCGTGTGCCTGGCGGGCAATATATATAGCATTCCTAGCTAGGGCAGGTGAAGTATCCCCATCCAACGGCAACGGGTCAAGTATCGCTACCGCAAGCGATGACGACATCACCGTAATTACACCGTGCAGGAGTAGCGCACCGTGCCTATCCTACCTAGAACACCTGACGTGAGACGGCCCCGCGCCAAACCAAGCGTCACTCCATTATAAACTCTAGCGGGTGCGTGCTTCGACCAGCAGCAGGAGCCAGCTGTGGTAGGCGGTAGCTAGGTCGAAGACAAGATAGTCTCCGGTGCGCTCATCCATCCTCTTCCATCCATGGCGCCGCTGCACTTCCTGGTCGTCGCGTTCCCGGGTCAGGGCCACATCAACCCGGCGCGCGCTCTGGCGGAGCGCCTCGCGCGGGCCACGCCTGGCGCTCGTGTCACGCTCTCGGCCGCCGTGTCCGCGCACAGGCGCATGTTCCCCTCGCTGGCGTCCCCCGACGACGAGGTCCACGACGGCGCCATCTCCTACATCCCGTACTCGGACGGCTACGACCACGGCTTCAGCCTCTTCGCCGGCGACGGGGACCAAGCGGAGAGGTACGTGGAGGCGTTCGGGCGCGTCGGCCGCGAGACCTTCGCGGCCGTGCTGGACCGCCTCGCGGCGCGGGGCCGGCCCGTCACGTGCGTCGTGTACGCCATGCTCATGTGGTGGGCCGCCGAGGTCGCCCGTGAGCGCGGCGTGCCCCGGGCGCTCTACTGGATCCAGCCGGCCACGATGCTGGCCGTGTACTACCACTACTTCCATGGGTACGAGAGGCTCGTGACGGAGCATGCTGCCGAGCCGGGGTTCACGGTGTCCATGCCGGGCCTCCCGCCGATGGCGATCCGTGACCTCCCGAGCTTCTTCACCAACCTTACGGACCGAAGGTTAGTTGCGGCGTTCGGGGACATCCGCAGGACGTTCCAGCAGCTGGACCTGGACGTCGACGGTAGCAGCAGCGCTGGAGGACGCAGGCGAGCCATGGTGCTCGTGAACACCGTCGAAGAATTAGAGGCCGGTGCTCTCGCGTCCGTTCCTGAACTGGACGTGTTCCCCGTCGGGCCAGCCGTGGTGTCGCTCTTCACCGAGGGCGAGGGTGGCACGAGTGGCCCCGCCGGCGCAGTAGGAGATCTCTTTGAGCACGACGAAAATGGTTACATGGAGTGGCTGGACACGAAGCCAGCACGGTCGGTGGTGTACGTGTCGTTCGGGAGCATGGCGGCGGTGAGCAAGCGACAGAAGGACGAGTTGAAGCGCGGCCTCGCAGCGAGCGGCCGGCCGTACCTGTGGGTGGTGCGGAGCAACAACAGAGACGATGGCTTTGACGACGCCGGCGACGAGCGGGGCATGGTGGTTGGGTGGTGCGACCAGGTGCGGGTGCTGTCGCATCCGGCCGTCGGGTGCTTCGTGACGCACTGCGGCTGGAACTCCACTCTGGAGACCGTGGCGTGCGGCGCGCCGGTGGTCGCCGTGCCACAGTGGTCCGACCAGGACACGAACGCGCGCCTGGTGGTCCAGTGGGGCATCGGCGTGCGCGCCGCAACCGACGTTGATAGGGTTCTGGACGCGGAGGAGCTCGCGAGGTGCCTGGAACTGATCATAGGTGACAGGGAGGAGGGTGCCGCCATACGGGAGAGTTCGGCGGCGTGGAAGGCGAAGTTGCAGCAAGCCATCGCGGACGGCGGCTCATCCGGTCGTAATCTGAGGACTTTCCTTGACCAATTTCCATATGATGCTTAGAACCATTTATGTACTGTACGTCCTCGTTTTGATCTACCAGTTTTGCTAAGTCTCTTTTTTTTCGAGGATGAAAGGATTTTATTCCAAGTTTACAGGGTTATAATCGAGAGGCACGACCCTACCCATGGGTAGAGGAGGAGACCCATGCCCGAACCCGACGGGTGACCCGACCCAATAAGGCACCCATCGGGTCTATCATTTTAATTCATTTTTTAATTTAAACAGACCGCTTGCATGCCTGGAGTTTGGCTGTCGTTGCCTTTCCTCTGTACCGATGCCCTTCCGCCTCCTTTTATAGCTAAGCTCGGCCTACCCTGCGCTCCGGCAAGCGAGGTGGTACTAAAAGAGCACCTCCCATTCGTTGCCACGCACGCACAACACATCAGTCGTGCATGACCTTCAGCCACTGGAGGCCCAATAGGCCGAACTAGTACTCCTTTTATTAGGCTGAACTAACTCTGAGATGGGCCTTATCACAAACATGCATGCATACTCCATCGTTAGTGCAGCGTTCACTAAAAAATGCTACCGCCAGCGTTGGGTTGTTCTAACTAAATTAACCTAAATACTTAAACGCGCAGCTGCGCTATTTGGACGCTGCGAGCGCACGCGCTAGACGATAAAAAAGTAGGTCGCTGTCCGGAACAAACGCGTTATCCAGTGGGTAGTGTAAAGAATACCCATGCGAATGCATGTGCCGACGTCATATATTTATTCTGTTTTATTTTTTAAAAAAGTTACAACTTTTGAACCGAGTGTCAGAACGCAGAACCGTTTTCACCGCTGGGTTTCTCGTGACGAGCTCTTCAAAACTAGATCCCATATGAATATGTTTTGATGATTTTTTTTTAAAAGCAACTTTGATGCTAGATGAAGCAATTTTAGTGTTAAACATGAGCAACTCTGATGCTAGATGAACAAAACAACTCAACTTGCTCATTTGTTTTTTCTGCATAAAATAGACAATCTAAGCAGTAATGCTAGGGACATCTGCTTGTTTCGGATAGAACAATTTCTCACTTTTTGCTTTTCTTTGTAATTGAGTTGCTTTGGTCTTCTGCTACAACATACGGGAAGGTGGACGAGAGGGGGGGGAGTAGATCGAATATTTGGCTATTCAAGTTGCTCATACATTTTTCCTAAAGTAGATGCTAGGGGAGTTGCTTCATTTTGCTAGGACAATTGCTTCTTTTTGCTAGGGAAGTTGCTTGTTTTTTTTTGTTAGAACAGTTTTGCATTTTGTGTCATATGTTTTTTTGCGTAAAATAGACAATCTAAGTAGTAATGCTAGGGACCTCTGCTTGTTTCTGCTAGAACAATTTCTCACTTTTTGCGTTCTTTGTAATTGAGTTGCTTTGGTCTTCTGCTACAACATACAAGAAGGTGGATGAGAGGGAAGAGTAGATCGAATATTTGTCCATAAAAGGCTATTCAAGTTGCTCATACATTTTTCCTCTGCCTAAAATAGATGCTACGGGAGTTGCTTGGTTTTGCTACCACAATTGCTTGGTTTTTGCTACCACAATTGCTTGGTTTTGCTAGGGTAGTTGCTTGTTTTTTTCCTCTGTCAAATCTTCCACCGACGATGCTCAGTTGCTTATATATGATGAAAAGTTGTCTACCAAAGTTTCTAAATTATCTACGAAGTACTTGCTAGGTAAATTCACTAGTACACATTGTGCAAGACAACTTGCTTCTATTTAACACTCAAGTTGCCTCATCTAGTTTCAAAGTTGCTCTAAAAATATATTCATGGAAACATATCCATATGCGATCTAGTTTTAAAGATCTCGTCGTAAAAAACCTAACCGTGAAAACGGATTGCAATTCCGAGGATCCATTCAAAAGTTATAACTTTTTCAATTTTGTGAAACGACATTTAATGCAAAAATGGATTAGCATGTACCTACGGCCGTTGCCTAGTGTGAACGCATTAATTATTGATTTCCATGTCGTGTGTCAGACGCATGTCCCTGCATGTGAATGCTAATAATTTCCTTTTCCAGCGGCACGTATAAGTACATGCCATATACGACGATGCGCTCGAGGGCGTCAACGAGCGCCCGTGCGCCCACTAGCCAGGTCCCTAAATTAATTAGCACATCTTCAGCAAAACGTCTACACATCATATAAAATAAAAAATATATTTTAATCAATAGTATTAATCGGGTGACCCATCGGACGACCCACGGGTAGAACCTTGTGCCCATACCCTACCCATGACTAATCGGGTTACCCATCGGGCTTACCCATGGGTTAATATAATGACCCATACCCTACCCATTAGGGTCGGGTGCCCATGGGCGCGGCCGCCCATGGGTGAGATTGCCGGATCTGTAGGCTGCAAAAATAACGCTACCATCAGTTCATCGTAGGATCATACCCGCAGCAGCCGAACCGTCCGAGTCAGAATAAGCTCCGTCAACTGATAAGGCGACCGAACCCACTGGTGGTCTCGACCATGGATGAGGAACAACTACAGCTCGCTGTATCACCTGGGCTTCCTCCCTCAACTGCATCTTTCCTTTCATAATTTCTTCAGTGGTAAACTTTCTTAACAACTGCAAAGAAGACATATAGCTATGTAGATACTCCGCCGTCACATCGGTAGATGGAACAGACTTGCCGTGCGCCAAGTCTGACCATAGAGACCAAATCCTCCAGATTAGCATAATGGTGCAGTCCCGCATGTGATCATGACAGTTAAGCAGAATATTTAGTAGCCATTCATTGCCCGAATCTTGCAGTAGTTCCGGATCAGGGAGATCCCATACTCGGCACATCTTTATTATGTCTCAGTCGATACTATATACCTTTAATCTTGCATAGAGATTCGTACAAAAAAAATCTTCTTTTTAGTTTTTTCTTTTTTTTATATACTATATCACTTGAGTGAGACATCGTTAAGTTTTAGTCGACTGAGGCCTAGCCACGCCCTTGTTCTAGATGACAACATAAAAGCAACTCAGCTCCTATAAAAACCATCCGTCCACGGAGTATTTTCTCAGGGTGTGTCTCGGCATCATTAGATGTAACATAACTATGTCACATTTAAGTTGTTGTCTTTATGACTCTTTTTTTAGGAATTTTTTGTTTGTTTGTTTCCTTTTTTATTGTTGTCCAGCCAAACACTAAAAGGAGGTAACCTACAGCGCGCACGCATGTGCCAGGTCTAGCGCGCCTCCCATTCTAGGTGCTAGCTGGTACGAATGCCATCGCTACCTCACGTAGTTAGTGTGTATTGGTAACTAAGTACAAGAAAGCATCATTTCTTCCCGTATTCCTGCATAACTACGCGACTACGTATTTCATCGACTGCATTTTAGAATTGTCAGTGTGTATTGGTAAAAGGTTTACCGTATTTAAGAATATACTAGGAAATGTGCCCGTGCGTTGCAACGGGAGAACCAAAATTCTTGCACGCTCTTAGCTACCAATTCAATTTTGTTGCCATTTCTCCTTTTCATCGCCATCGCTAATGGGCCTCATATTCTCCATTTATTCATGATGAACGTGATCAATCCCAAGACGATGTGCGTTTCATCATACTTTTGCATAATGCGGGTGCGCCGCTACAGAGTAAACGGTGAAGAATGAGTCCTCTTCCTCGTGTGTTGGTGACTGGTGCCAGCGGGTTTAGTGCAGCGGGCTTGCGTAAGGCGGCATGTGACGGGAATCGTGAGGTCCTCCTCGTTGATCTGGAGTATATAGCAAAAAGGAGGCCATATTGAGCTTGCCACGATCATACTGTAGCGGTAGTCAATCTACCGTCATTTAAGTCTTTTAGATCACCTTGTCGACCGGTCATGGATGTCATTGGGGCACTATCGAACTTTAGTCATATACGCATTGTAAATATATGGATGACTGGTGCAAAGGTAACAAAAAATACACCGATCAAAATTGTTACCTTTTTTACGTTAATGGAGTAAATATCATAAAACTACTACTTTACAGGCTATGGCTCCAAAAAACTACCGAATATTTTTTTTCGCTGATAACTACCAAGTCAGGGGACGGCTGTTTCAAAAAACTCTAATTGTCCAGTGCTTTATTATTGATCGTGATTATGACAGTTAGGGCCCGCAAGTAAGAAAACTGATTGTTTGACCGTTTGTTTGACTGTTAAATGACATCTAGGGCCCATATGTCAGTGTCCCTGCAAACTTAAAAAAGCAATCAGGTCCTCCAAACAAATTGAAAAAAGCCATCGGGTCCCTCCCGTGCTCAAGATCCACAGGAGCGCACCCGCCGCTGTGCTCGACGGGGAGCTCCCTCCCGTCGTGGCGGAGCTCCCTTCCAGCGCCGCCGCAGCTGTCGTGCGTCCTCTCCCTCTCGTGAGCTCCCCGCCGTGTGTCCTCTCCCTCTCCCTCTTTCCAGGGCACGGCGGCCATGGAGTCCGAAGGCGGCGGGCGGAGTCCCAGCCCCTGGGCACGGCGGCCGGAGTCCCAGCCCCTGGCCATGGCGCGTGGTTGGCGGCGGCCCGTGCTCCTGGGTGCCGGCTGCTCCTCGCGCGGCGCTCCTTCCCTGGCTTGGCGTGTGGCGTGGCCGGCCTCCGCGCAGAGACGGTCGCCATGGCCGCGCGGAAGGGGCAGCGTGGGCAGCAGCGAGGGCCGGCAGCCATGGCCGCGTGAAGGAGGTGGCCATGGCCGCGCGAAGGAGGTGGAGTTGGCCTTTATTTTTTCACTGGTGGATGAGATGAGCTGCACCAGGAGCCGACCTTTGTTTTTTTCTGGTCGCTGTGGAGGTCAAGGAGCGGCGGAGTGGGCAGCAGGGTGGCCGGCGGCCATGACTTGAGTTGGCGCAGGCGGGGCTGCGGGGAGGGAGGAGAAGAAGGAAGGAGAAGAGCAGGAGGAAGAGACACTGACGTGTGGGGCCCACACGTCAGGTAACGGTCAAACTAAATGGTCAAACTGACGGTGAGTTTAGGTGCGGGTCCGACCTGTCATAATCATGATCAATAGATAAGCACTCGACGATTTGGGTTTTTTGAAACAGCCGACCCCTCGTTTGATAGTTATCTGAGAAAAATTAAAAATCGGTAGTTTTTTGGAACCATAGCCTGTAGAGTAGTAGTTTTATGCTATTTACTCACGTTAATGAGATGCAAAAGATGCACCCTGTGATATCCTTCTTTTATATGCAATTAGCATATATTTCCTTTCTCTTTCTTTCCTTTCTCATTCCTTCTTAATTCTCATGCAATTAGTGTTTCCTTTCTCGTTCTTTCCTTTCTCATTCATTCCTTATTTCTCAAGGGAGCGACTCCTTCCTTATTTTATGTTTCTCATGCCCCTCTATTTGGCCGACCCACGTCTCATCCTTCCTTAGTTAATCCTCAAGGCTCCTTGTTGATTATCATACAACTCATAGACCTATCAGTGGAATTAAATTGAAAAGGGCGAGGTGGGACTAATTAGCTGGCAACAAATAAGCCTGTTTGGTTGGTTGTGTCCTTGGAGTGGCCCAGCTCGGCCCATATGTTGGAGAAAATAAATGTTCAAATAGATTAAGTTTCTTCCAAATAACATGCAAGTCAAGTTGGCCGAATTGGCTAGCGGTGCTAGGCCTATCTTTGACCGACCCTGGTTCAAATCCGGGGTTATGCAATTTTTTTTCTTTTGGTGTTCCAAGGTTGACAAAGCAAACGATGGACGTAAGAAAAATAAAAAATATAATATGGTAAGGTGGACGGACGAAAGACAGACGAAATTATGGTGGTAAGAAGCGATAGCCAGATATAGATTCAGTAGTATAATTTATGTTTTTTTCTCTTTTGACTTTTTCCTGTATGATTTTTTAATTTTCTCTTTTAGGTTTAGTTTTTCTTCCAGTTTTTCTTTATTTTTTATAGTTTCCTCTATTGTAAAAATTGTTTTAATATATGTCGAATAATTCTTTTCATTACATACTGAGTATATTTTTCTATACGGTGATTTTTTTTCTAAATACACATTGGTATTTTTTATATTAGGTGAACATTTTTTTAAATACACACTGAACAAAAAAAATATATGAGCAATTTTTATAATATACATTTATCTTTTTTTCATGCACTATTAATTTTTCTTAAATACGGTAAACTTTTTACCAATACACACTGACAATTCTAAAATGCACGATAGACATTTCTTAAAAATAAATAAAATAGATTGAAGAGAAAAAAGGTCAGAAAACCAGTATTAAAAAATGTCTGTGGATTTATAAATATTCGTTTATCCGAAAATAGTTTGCGAATTCGAAACATGTTAGCATTGAATTCAATAAATGTTCACATATTCAAACTCTCGACAACCAAAACGCCTGTGTCTGCCATCAATTCACAATGAGAGACCATTTGCGAGTTGATGGCACACATGCAACTGGAACAACTACAACCAAAAGCCCAGTTACGAGTCTATTACAGATTTGCAATTTGGGCAATTATAAACTACGAAAGCTCAGTTGCGAGTGGAGAGTGAACTTGCATTTGGGGCAATCTATCTATTATATAATTAAAATAGAAGTCAAACAAGCCATCACGTTTATCCACATATGCTAATATTATTTGCACCGTTTGATCAAAACAATAATGGCTAAGATTTAAAATTGTTACGTAACATGTTAAACACGTATATACCGTCGCATTGAACCGTCACGTGTATATATGTGCATATATAACACGGCTATATATGGAATCATAAACGGAACCGTGCAGCGGTTAGAATTAACAAATAAAAAAATTAGTTGCAAATATGTCTATCACGTGCCTAAATACAAGAAGTATACGACTTTGCATGCACCTCCACAAAGGGACACGCACTGTTTCAATCGGACACGGCGACGGGCAAACCGACCAAGCGGCCGGTAACCACGCTGATGTATCTCTACTATTAAAGGGGATCGAACATCGTGATGGTTCGACCTCCTTCGACACCCCCTCTCGTACGTGAAAAAAGACCTACTCGCATGAAAGAAAAAAAAAGCCCACGTTCTCGATCACCTCCCCACCTCCCTTCGTATGACTCCGAAGAAAAAAATCGTAGGAGGAAAAGCCCACGTTGCACGCCAGCGAAAAACCGAAAGAACCTACAAGTTCTCCGCCTCCTCCCCCGACCTGCCAGTTTCCATCGCCAAATCTCTCTCTCGGATGTGGCGGTGTCACTGAAGGTCACACAACTGTTCGGGAGGCCGAGGTTGTCCATAGCCACGCTTCGGTGCAACGATCCTCCTAGCGTTGGTGACTGTGACGGGTCGAAGGGCGGCGGCGAGCGGTGGTGGAAAGCCAGTCCTCCGTCTGGCTGGCTTATGTGCCTCCCTCTGCAAGGCCTACTCCAGGCCGGTACGCTCCGCCTCTTTTTTCCTTCGCTCAGCCATGTGCCGAGGCGGCTGACCCATTGCTAACCAGCGATGGAGCTGTACGACAGTCTGAGGAGTTCGTCCTGAAGCGCTTGCCGTCGAGGCTTTGGTCTACGTCGCTGATTGCTTCCTCTAAGGCTGGATCGGGGCACAACCATCCAGTAAGTTCTTTCCCTCTTCGTCCTCCCCACTTAAATTTTTCTAGGGTTCTTGGTGTGATTCTCAATAGACTAGAGAGCTTCAGCTCTATCTTGATTTTTTAGATGAAAGGGGGTTAAACCCCCCGGCCCCATTTTTATAAATGAAACCAGAAAAGATCCAGTGCACAGATCTCAGGACCCGTGAGCATGCTAAGCATGTTCAGAGGTCAGATTACAAAAGGAAATAAGAACTTCTTACAGCATACATCATATAGTGAGGCCTATCAGACTCTTGAAAATAAGACTAAGATGCAAGCATGATGCTCGACATGTCCCCCCCATGGCCACCAGTCTTGTCGATCCCCAGCTCTGCCGCCACTCCTCTGAGCTTCTTCCATGGCTGGGTCGGAGAGCCCAGCAGGTCCAGAGGGGTGACTGGGCTAAGCAGGCAGTGCTTGATGCCACCAGGAGGACTCCTTGGAGGTGATGAGTATGGGTTCTTTTCGCCAGATATCTTGTAATCGTCCAGCTTCAGCTTGAGAAGGGATTGATCAACTTCTCCAGCAGACGATGTTCCCAGTGGAATCACCCCACCAGAATTTGGAACGGTGATTCCAAGATCAAGGAAATTTGGTGTGATATCTTGTCCCAAAGAGGCTCCATTTCCTCTTTGAGCAAGATCGACCATCTCCTCAACGATCCCAACACTTTCCTCCAGATCTATTTCAAGTCCATCCACACAGCGTTATTAGACACATGAGCATTTCTATTTTTCCACACAGACCAAAGAATGCATGCACCTACTGAATTTAACACTATGTGTTTTTGTTGGCAGGCCAAAACCTGGCCACAGAGAGGTAGTCTGAACCCAGGTCTAGAGCAAAAATGTCTGAGACCTGTTTCCAAATACCCTTGGCTACTACACATCCGAAAAAAGATGGTCAATGGTTTCTTTTTCAGTATAGTAGACACATTCAGGGGGTTTCTCAATACCTCTTTTGGCTAAATTATCCTTAGTCATCAGTTTATTATGAGAAAGCAACCGGAGAAAGACCTGCACTCTAGGGGGAACTTTGATGGACCAAACTGCAGGAATATAAACTGGTTGCACCCCTCTAAAATTAATTATACTATACAAGGATCCTGTGGTGTATTCACCTTTAGCCTCATATTGCCACACTAGGGAATCATCACACCCCTGGTATTGAGTGTTTTCAATAATCTGCTCTAGGCAGTACCATTGCTCCATCATGTGTGTAGTGAAGATCCTCCTAAAAGTCAGCTTGATTTCATTGTTGTCCCACACCTCAGCTAGTGAGACACAATGTTGATGACAGATGGAGTATAGTGGCCAGAATTGAACTGATAGTGGGGAGGTTCCAAACCAGATATCTTCCCAAAATCGTATCTTCTTGCCATCTCCCACGACCCATCTATATTCAAATTTCAATGCCTTGGCTGCCCACATGACCCCCTGCCAGAACCTAGAGGGGTTTTGTGGGTTGCAAGCAAAGATATTTGGAGCATCATTTAAGTATTTTCTATCTATAATATCTTTCCATAGTTTCCCCTCATCTTTGATGTATCTCTTTACCCAGCCCCTAGTAGGCAGAGGTTCACATCTCTGATGTTAGGGACTCCCAGACCTCCATGTTGCTTACTCATGCAAACCAAGTGCCAGTTAGCTAGGTGAATCTTCCTGTTTCCCTCAAAATCATTCCATAGGAAATTTGCCATTTGGCTATTTATCATATCTAGTGCCCATTTGGGGAATTTAAAGAAAGAAAGGAGATAAACAGGAATACTAGCAAGGCAAGTTTTAATGAGTATCAGCCTAGCAGCATAGGATAGGAGTTTGCCTCTCCATCCAACAATTCTCTTGAGGATCTTATCTATTAGAGGTTGTAAGTCCTCCCTTCTCAGCTTATCATAGTGCAAGGGGATCCCAAGGTACTTTATGGGAAAATCCCCAACTTTGCAACCCATGATATCAGCAATGATCCTAGTTTCCTCAGGAGATATATCTATGGGAATTATCTCACTTTTAGCATAGTTGATTTTCATGCCTGAGACTTTTTCAAAGCAGGTTAAGATCATTTTTAGGTTAGAGGCTTTATGCTCATCACTATCCACAAAGAGTATGGTGTCATCTGCATATTGCAGGCAGATGACACCATTAGGTATAAGGTCAGAACACAAACCCCTAATCATATCCTGAGAGGCTGCTTTATAAAGCATTTTACTAAGCACATCTACCACTAAATTGAAAAGGAGGGGGGATATAGGGTCCCCCTGCCTCAGCCCTTTTTCTGTGATGAATGAGTGTCCCTCTACACCATTAATTTTTACCCCAACTGAACCCATGTGAGTAATCTGCTTAATCCAGGAGATCCATAAAGGACCAAAATTTCTTTTCTCCAAAATTTCTAAAAGGAAATCTAGGTTTACATTGTCAAAAGCTTTCTCATAGTCTAGTTTTAAAACTAGACCTGGATTGCCTGACTTGTATGTAGAGTGCAGCACCTCATGAGCAGTCACCACACTTTCTAGGATATACCTGCCTTTGATGAATGCAGTTTGGTTACTAGAAGTGAGAGTACCCATCAGTTGAGCTAATCTATTGGTAAGGACTTCAGTAAAGACTTTGAAGATACAATTTATGAGACTGATAGGTCTGAACTTCTTCATACTAGTTGCATCTTTCTCTTTAGGGATGAGGGTCAGCATAACAAAGTTCAATCTATATATATCTAGATTCCCTTTGTGGAAATCATCAAACATTGCCATTATGTCATGTTTAATGATTTCCCAAAAGTTCTGAAGGAATAAGAAAGAGAGCCCATCTGGGCCAGGAGCTCCATCAGAGTATGATCCAAAGATGGCATCTTTGACCTCTTCCTCAGAAAAAGGCTTCTGAAGAGATTGATTATCTAAATCTTTCACCTTTTTCTCTGGGGTGAAGAAATCATTGCTAATTCTAAAACCACCTCTACTCTCTCCTCTAAATAGTTCCTTGTAATAGTTGGTTGCAATTTCTAGCATTTCCTTGATATCATTGGTGGTACCATTTCTGCCTTCCAATGCATTAATCAAGGTCTTTCTTCTCCTCTGATTAGCTACAGTTTGAAAATATTTTGTGTTTCTATCTCCCTCCAGGATGTCTCTATCCCTGGCTCTCTGTCTAGCTTTCACCTCTTCTACAATCCAGAGGTTGTGCAACTCAGAGAGTAGGTTTTTCATCCTCAACTTTTCTAAATCAGACAGGGGGACAGTCTCTGACTTAATATCCAGATCATTATATTCCTCTGTCAGCTTGATCTTGAGATTTCTAATCTCAGAATCAACATTTCTACTCCAACCTTTACTAAATTTCCTAAACCTCCTAACTTTCTCTTGCCACACCTCTATAGGGGAGCAGCTTAAGGTGGGGGCAGACCAATTTTTGGATGCAAGCTCTTTGAACTCAGCTCTCAGCATCCACCATTTTTCAAACTTATAGCTGCTACCTCTTGGGTTGCTCCCAACACCAGAATCGCATAGTATTGGAGTGTGATCACTGCCAGTCCTAGGGAGGGCTTGAGAGCTACACAAAGGAAATAGAGCATCTAATTCAGTAGTACAAAATATCCTATCTATGGTGGTCATGACCAAGGCTTCCTGGTTGTTAGCCCAGGTGTATTGCCTGCCTGACATCTTGATCTCTAGAAGGCTCCATATTTCTATCCAGGCATTAAATTTATCACACCACTTGTGGTTAATCTTGCCAGTGTTCTTGTCTTGTTGGTATCTGACTAAGTTATAATCTCCCCCAATAATTGTGGGTTGATGCTCATCAATAAATAAGATGTGTAGCTCAGATATGAAATCATCTTTACCCTCCTCATAAGGGGATCCATAAACAGCAATGAATCTAAAAGAAATCCCTTTGCTCCTATGGGATAAATTGCAAGAAACAGAGAACATGAGTGAATTCCAGTTATTGATATCAAAGATATCAGAATCCACCCCTACTAGAATACCACCTGAGGTGCCTACAACAGCTAGGTGGTGCCAGACATAATTAATATTACCACTAATGGATTTTACAAAGGAAGTAGATAGAACTTCTTTCTTAGTTTCTTGGGAAGCTACAATACTGGGTTTATGCTTGGCTAAGGTATCAATGATGCACGTTTTCTTCCCAGGGTTTGTTAACCCTCTGATATTCCAAAATAAGGCATTCATTGGAAAAGGTTTTTCCCAGGGTGCTTGCCCTGTCCATATGTGGAAATTTTCTCCCACAACACACTTTGGTTTATGTGTGTGTGGGGGATCACACAACCAATTCCTTTAGGAGTGATAGGGGAGTAACTAAATGTTGTTAGGTCTTCCTGTCTAGGTAGCCCTTCAGGCATCTTAGTAGGATCCCCATTATCATATTGTTTATCCCCTAATCTAGGATACTCAACTAGACTGTTTATGTTAGGTGGCCCTTCAGGCCTTCTATCAGTTCTAGTCTCTACATCATCTGCTAAGATCCTATCACTATTCTGCTTGGTGTTTTCCTTTTTCTGTCCTTCAGACATTTGAAAAACACTATCAAGCTTATCAGAATTTACGTCTACTTGACTAGAATCTATTTCAATCCCTACTCTATTAGCTACTGCTATGAATTTAGGATCAGAGAAATATGCAAAAGAGTTTCTAACAATCATACCTTTGTTGTTTTTCTTCCCCATCTCTAAATTCTGCACTTTTTTGTTGTTCATAGCAATTTCCATCATTGATCTATCCCCTATATTAACTCTACTGCTTTTCCTTTGAGCTTGAACTGGCCCCCATTTGCTGTGTGGTTTTGGGTTGTTTTGATCCTTCCTCCCCAAGATTGTATCAAGCTGTGGGCTGAAATTCATTTCCACTTCTTTAGTTATGCTGTCCTCCAAAGAGATATTCTTTTCCAGGTCATCCTCATCATCCATCAATTCCATTTCTTGGAGGAGACTGTAGCTCTGCCCCATGGTGATGGGTTCCTGTAGCTGCTGTAGGTAACTGATCACTTTTTGCTTGGTATTTTGATTTGAATTGCCACTAGCTGATTTGCTGCCTTGAAGGGAGTGTGTGGACCCTGTTCTAGAAGAGTCCTTTTCTTTGGTGCTCCTTCCTGCATCTCTTTTTTCCTTGTCCTGGCCAGCTTCATTGCTGCTGTCTTCAATGTCCTCATAAGCAGGTTCCTCCATGTCTGCTTCTTCCACAGGAGGCTCTACAGTAATTTTGACCTTGAATAGATGATCTCCAATTCCAAATAGCCTATCAGGGGGGATTTTTGTGTGATCTTTGCACCTGATCTTGATTCTGACAGTTTCAAAGAAAGACTTGAAGTTACCCAGCCAGTCTACATCAATCAGAGTTCCAAAAACTGATGCAAATTGTTCTAGCACAGACCACTTAGCCCAAGCTGGAGCAATCCCCTCCAATTTAAGCCACACTTTTTGGAGTTCACTGTAGTGCTCCAAGGTTCCTTTCCAGACCTCTACATTTACTGTGACCCCATCCATTTCAGGCAGCCCAAACAGTGGGTATCTAGCAACACTTTCAACTGGTATGTGAGGTGGAAACTTTACCAAGAAAGTCCACTCATCCAGCTTCCTGATCTGCCAAGGCCAGTTTGTCTTGTAAATCAGAGAGAAATTATGCCCTAGCTCTTGTTTGTCCACTTGTCCTGACTCCACATAGACCAGTCCCACATTCCTCCTTGCTCCTATGTGTTGGTCATTCACATCTGGCACATCAATTTGGTGATATCCCAGACCAGGGGCTCCACTACCCACAAATTTAGCTGGATTCCTTGGTTTCCTTCTCACTGGGCAATCTTCCACCTTATGTGTCACTACCTTGCAAATGAAACACACAGGAGGGCTGGGACAATTAATCTTGTGATGTCCAGGTTCCCCACATCTGTAGCAGATCACATCTGCATACTCTGTGGCCGCTATCTCCTCTAGTTTGGTGTAAGCCTGCTTGTTCTTCCCAGCATTCTTCCCCTTCTTCATCTGATTGCTATTAAACCCTATGTTGCCTCCTTGCTCCTAGCTCTGATTCAGCACCTTCGGACCAGAGTTTGGGGCGTTCTGTTTCCCTGGATTCTGGTTCCTTTGCCCTCCTTTCTGGTACTGCTCCCCAAAATTTTCAGGCGCTCCTTGATCTTGGAGTTGATTTCCTCCCCAGGGCCCTGGCCCTCCCCGCCATTGATTCATCTGCTGTGGAGGGGGAGGGAAGTAGGCACCTGGGTACCATGGAGGTGGGATCTGCGCCCCCCAGGGAAACCAAAGCCGTACTGGAACTGAGGAGGCGGTGAAGCGAATTGGGGATCGAATTGGGGCCAGTTACCTGCGGGTGGAGGGTCCGCCTGCTTGCCTCTAGGGTTTCCTCCCCCCCTCTTCCTCTGCCCCTCCCTTGGTTATCAGCCATGGCCCTGATCTCTGAACGAAGCCCAGGGTCGATCTCAACACGGGCGGCTTCAGCAGCAAGATCCGGCAGATCAACCAGGTCAGATGCAGCGGCGGGGTGGCAGTCGTCGATGGCAAGGGGACGGGAGGAGTGGTTGCGCTCACGGAGGCGACTCTTCTTGATCCAGACCAGGAGAGGACGGGGTTTGGTGAGGATTTCCTTTTCCACGCCCCACAGCTGCCCAAGGTGCTCTCTCGCTGCGGGGTCGTCTTCCTCCTTCGTCCCCACTTCCAGGTCAGCCAGGCCTGTGGCCCTGTTACCACGTTCGCTGCCATGTGGGACCATCTTGACAGCGAAACAGTGGAAATCCCCCACCGTGACCACAGGTTCAAAAACACGGCGACCAAATCTCGACTCCGGCGGCCGAATAGCTTGTCGCACCTCGGAGAAATCAATACGTCGGCGAGCAGAGTGCTCCCCCGCCCATCGAAGCGGTGTCGCGAAATCGAAGCTTGAACTATCTCCAGACGAACTTGGGGACCGGGGCAGAGTTGTGTCGCAGCTCCGAAGCAAATGCGTCATGGGAGCGGGTTCTGCAACGACCAGAACGCTCTCCACTTCGCTCGTTGCTCCGGCAGGTGCGAAGTTACCTCTGCCCGCGCCCAGGCGACCACCTCCTCCGGCGAGGGATCCAGCGTGCGCAGGATGCGGGCCATCTCCCCTTCCGACGCGTCCACGCAAATCCTTGTAACTAACTTTACCAGCGAGTCTCTGCTCCCTGGTCGTCGCATCCGCCTCGTCATCCTCTCGCGGTGCTCCTCCTCCATCGCCCTCTCCTCCGGCGAGATCCCCTCCTCTCCGCCATGGCGCCTCAGATCTGTGACTCTGCTGCTCCTCCCCATCTGCTCGGGGTGGGGACGGGGCGAGAGGTGTGGGCGAGGTGGTGGAGGCGACAGGCGTGGAGTCTGGTGGCTGCGGCGGGGGTGGGGGCGACCGCGACGGGGCGCGCCGGCAGCGGTGGTGGCGGTGGTAGGTGGAGGTGGTCATCACTCCTCCGCCTCTATCTTGATTTTACCTGCTCTATTACTGTTGATACAGATTATTCCATCTACTTTTTATTGAGATGGGATAAATTGTTCTTCTAATTCACGACTTCATGTGATTTGTTCTGAATAATCGACGATTGTCCACTGTAAGACGTCCACATAGAAATTTCCTGCATTTTTTGTTGAAGCGGTACTATCGCTACTGCATATATTAGCAGAAAAAAGGTTTCAAGGTTTTATGTACAGAAAACAATATTTTTCCTACAATTGCAACCACAAATCCATAGTTTGTTTGTTTGTTTCTAATAATATGCATCATTGTTCCTTCACTGTTTCAATATTTTGATTTTAGTGCTTATGGTTATATAAAATGTGGCAAGGTGTTTTTCAACTGTGATATCAGAGTGTCCTTTTTGTGATTTTCATTTTTGTAGCAAAATAGCAATGAGTTGCGTACATTGATAATTGTCGAAATACTATTGGCTAATTCCATTTCCATTGAATTAGTAGATTTATATGTTTCAGTGTACATGATTGAATATTTAGAGTAATATGCATGCAATAACGCCTACACACTCAGTCAATCTCTACTCTGCACTAGAAGCTCTGGAAATTTTTTGTGAGCAAATTTAAAGTAGTGTCATTTTCTTGGGCAAATCAAATGTAGAAATCCATGATTTCTCTGCTGTAACAATCTGTGTCTTTGGACAGATTCTTCTATTACTTTTTTTCTAGGCATGGATGCCTGAGTATTCTAATTGAAGTTCCGCTGACTTTGTATGTAGCTCGTTTGCAATGGAAGTTTATTACAACACGCGTTGGAGACCAAGTAGCTCGTACAGTGGGTGATGTCTCAAAAGAAAAAGTAAGCCTTGTACTGATTTTGATTATTGCCTTGATGCCTTATTTGAATTTTTTGAATGCCTGACTTCTTAATAGTTTCCTAAACATTGATGTCATTTTTCTTTCAACTTTTGGTTTGCAAGCTAATTGTTTAATTGCTCATGATTTTTTCAGTTCTTACAGGTATAGCAGAGGAGATGGATTTTTGACTATTGTATTTGGATGTCAGTAACGAGGAAATGTAGTCTCATGGATGGAAATAAAAGAGAGTGTGTGGTGTTGTTTCTCTTAAGGAATACGTTTATATTCCATGTTCTTTTTGCTTCAGGTTTACAACTCTTTGGTCTGCTACATCCTACATAATGCATGTGTTCACCAACAAAATTTCAGTTCTCTTATTGTCATATTTACTATTTCTCGGTAGTGATTCTAGCACGTCATTTGTGAAATCCTACATGAAAGATTAATTAACCAATATTGTTGTCTTAAGTCTCAGTATTATTTCAGTTTTACCTAAAGGACAAAATGGATCTAGGAATATTATGTTGAATCATTGACTTGGTACAATTTTTATGCGAGGGGTGATTACAGAGAACAATATTGGTTGGTTATTATCAATTTCTTGCATATCAGTAATTGATATTTACAGTGCTAACATGATATTAAAGTTTAGTTGGTTATTCCCTCGAAGAAAAGTTTAGTTGGTTAAATTATTATTTTTAGCACTTCTCTTTAGATTCATTTTATAGGGATGTGAAAATAGTAATCAGGAAGCCACATGTATAAATATTGAAGTGCTGTTACTGCACCCTCTATATTCAAAATAGTACCTTGAGGCTCAAATTATTGACAAAATAGGTTTACTAATCAATTCCTCTAAATAAACTTAGGTTGACTTTGCACAAAGTGTAATTGAATTAGGATGAAAGAAGACTATCCTCAATTTTTCGTTCATGTTTCCAATCTACTGCTTATCTGCTCTGCCTGAATACTCAAGGCTACGAGGAAAGTACTTTTTACCAGCACAATGTTTTTTAGCAAAGTGCAATTGGTGCATTTGTTGCTAAGATATATAATCAAGTGATACTCTATCTTGTTTGGCTCTTTATTCTATGAGAGGAATTGAAAGATTGAATTATATATTTGATATTACCAACATACATCTCTTTTTTCTTTTGACAGTGCACTATATGTGTTTGCTCTAGGGCAAGGAGGCGATGATGAGCCCAAGGCGGCTAAAGCAATATCTTCCCCATCCAGGAGCTCCAAATATGTGTCTCCGCATGAAGGATCCAGACCATGGTCATTGGAGTTTGAACATGACACTGTTGATGGAGAGAAGAAGAGATGCCTCACGTACAATATCGATTGGGTTGATGCTGTTGCCTCCCTCCCTTATACATGTTTGTTTCGACATGAGCCACATATATTATGATTTACCTGACATGAATTCTATTTATCATGTAAAATGTACAATAAAATTACGAGTTTTAAGTGTTGCTTGCTTTTCAACACCTATTTAGATTATGATGGCAATAGTTTCTTTTCATGGTCAGACGTGGACTTGGTTGAGAGGCCATGGGGAGAATGTACGAGGGGGTGCAACAATGGGACATGGTGGGTTTGTCCCAACAGTGTGCAACAGGTCAATTTGCTTAGGGAGAAGCTTAGAAAATAGGGACAATGGGACATTTCAGTTAATCAACTCTCTGTATTAGTTTCCAGTCTTATCTTTGTTGTGGTCTGATAATAAGGAAGGACAAACTTTTTTGAACCGAGTACATCCTTTTTATTTGCAAATCAGAAATACAAATCAAACTTTTGAATTGATAAATATTATATATTCATAAAAGTACAACATCGAAAATGAAGGTAAGGAGGGACAGAGAGAAGATTGGATATTACTTTATCTTCTTGCAAGGAGGCTATTGTTGCGAAGAAACGGCAATGGCGATTGCCGAGGGGGGAAGAAGCTGGAGAGAAAATCAGTTTATTGATGGAAACCACATGCCATCATGTTAAAAAAATTATATAACTGGGATAATTATTTAATCGCTATGTTTATTCATCCCGTGGCAACGCACGGGCTTTAAACTAGTATAAAGAAAGGCTGGACACTTAGAAAATACGTAGATGTTGGACCAGCGTTGGTACAGACCCAATCCAATAAAGGCACAATAAATTAATAGTATTCTAGCCGGACACTAATTGATAGAGATGTCCACGCTGAAGACTCGGAAGACAAAAAAATAATCCGAAATCGTGTAGCAGTCTTGGGCATAATTACGCTGGACTGGTACAGATATAAAAGACACCATGCAGCCCATGATATACACCATGCGGATTCAAATGGAAAAGCAAGTATGCTGACGTCTACTACTAAATAGAAATTAACTTAACGTGACACTAAAATTTTTAACTCAACACATGCATGCGTTTTAAAAAATCAATGGAAACCAATTGATATATTAGCAGTTTCATTTCATTTTGAAGCTTGGAGACGAAAATCCGAATTATATTTATTGGCACATAAAACTTTTTTTTTGCGGGTGGATTGGCACATAAAGCTGATCAGTGCACATCTGTAGAATTGAATGGAGAAATATATACGCTCTTTCCATCTGGATATATAGTGTGTAATATGTATTTTGAGCTTTATTTTGACTATCTATAAGACCGGAAATATATGAAATGTATATACTACAAAATACATAGGGTACGCTATTCGTCACCAACATATATTTATGGGTTACGAATATAATTTTAAATCTACAACATATATAATACATGCTATTATAGATCCACGTATTTCTATACATATTTTTTCAAAAAATAAAATATTTAATAATAAATTACACATATATGTGGTCCACAGCTACATGCACACATGAAATTTCTTGCAAAATTCTAAAATTTATAAATCATTATTGTTTTTACTTTTGAAAATTCTTGGCCCGGCTATACAAGTATACAGATGGTCTCCAACTTTCTCTCTTTCAGTTATTTTAAAATTTT
Source organism: Triticum aestivum (assembly GCF_018294505.1). Classification (NCBI taxonomy): domain Eukaryota; kingdom Viridiplantae; phylum Streptophyta; class Magnoliopsida; order Poales; family Poaceae; genus Triticum; species Triticum aestivum. The sequence continues at coordinate 560,900,110 of NC_057814.1, forward strand.
CTAAAACATGTAAATATGATTAAACCTATAACAAATTTTTACGTGAAAACTATCATAAGCGCTAATCAAAGTCACTGCTTCGAGTGGAATTTAACATGACGTGAACTCATCATAAGCACTAATCAAAGATAGTATTGCCTCAGACGGAATTTTACATGCTTTTTCTTCTATATGGGCCGGACCATATTGTGGACCAAGCAAAAGTTGAAGGCTGGACGCAAAACTCATATATGTTTTTTTAAGCTCCACTACAAAACTCATATGTGTTTTAAGCTCCACACAAAAAAGGCAACAAGTATCATTTTGCCCTCATTAGCTACGTGCATAGAGGTTTATTTGGCACGTAATTTAGCGTTAGGAACATGTATTGGGAGGAGAGATAAGAAAAACAGGGTTGTGCAATCAAAAATAATAGGTGAAGATCTTTGAATTATTAGTAACATTATAAAAGCATCACTATGCAGAACTGTCTTTTCACGCAAAACTTCTTAGAGAGCATTCTTCGTCAAAATTAACATATATGCCAAGATATGTGACAGAAAAAAAATGTTTATGTAGGAAATTGTACGCTTTTACATGGCGAATCTCATTCATCCTCGGTGCAATTGATGGCCTGCTGTGACGTAGCTCTTACTAAGAACCTGATATACTTGATTGGTGGTTTCTATCAAAATCCACTTATTATTCCATTGGATAGACATTTAACTACAATATTTATTCACATTCAAAATAATATAGCCGCAAGCCAACTGAAACAATAGTCAACCATGCCTGAAAGTGATAGCAAATAACGAATAATATGAACACATAGAAAATGTAAATCTAGCCGCGCAAATGCGCGGGACACGCCACTAGTTACAAACTATAAAAAGAGCCCAGTTGCGAGTCAAGGTTGGACTTGCATTTGTGGCAACTACACGAACAAAAAATGCCCCACCTCCCTTGCGAGCCAAAAAAGCCACCACTTGAGAGTCAACGATGGACATGCAACTAGGGCAATTACAACTACAAAAAAAAAATCCCCAGTTGTGAGTCAAAAATGGACTTGCAACTGAGACAAAACTATTAGACCCCCATTTGCAAAGTGGAGGGTGGACTCACAACTGGGAGGGAACAAACTACAACTACAAAAGCCCTAGTTGTGAATCGATGGTTGACTTGCAACTGGGCAACGACAACTACAAAAACCTTAGTTCTCGGGTGAGGGTTGACTTGCAGCTGAGATGACTGCAACTATGAAAGCCCAAGTTGTGAGTCGAGGTGGACTTTGATACGTCTCCAACGTATCTATAATTTTTGTTTGTTCCATGCTGTTATATTATCAATCTTGAATGTTTTATAATCATTTTACAATAATTTTATATCATTTTTTGGTACTAACCTATTGACATAGTGCCAAGTGTCAGTTGCTGTATTTTGCATGTTTTTTACATCACAGAAAATCAATATCAAACGGAGTCCAAACGCAACGAAATTTTACGGAGATTTTTTTGGACCAGAAGACACCTAATGGGCCCTGGCTGCGCCTGGGGGGGAGGGGCTGCTCCGAGGAGAGCATAACCCACCAGGGCACGCCAGGAGGCCCAGGCGCGGCTTGGTGGGTTGTGCCCACCTCGGGTGCCCCCCCGGACCGCCTCTTTGCTCTATAAATACCCCAATATTCCAGAAACCCTAGGGGAGTCAACGAAAATCAATTCCAGCCACCGCAGAGTCCAGAACCACCAGATCCAATCTAGACACCATCTCGGATGGGGTTCACCACCTCCATTGGGTGCCTCTCCGATGATGCGTGAGTAGTTCTTTGTAGACCTTTGGGTCCGTAGTTAGTAGCTAGATGGCTTCCTCTCTCTCATTGAATTCTCAATACAATGGTCTCTTGAAGATCCATATGATGTAACTCTTTTTGCGGTGTGTTTGTTGGGATCGATGAACTTTGAGTTTATGATCATATCTATCTTTTTATATCCATGAAAGTATTTGAGTTTCTTTGATCTCTTTTATGCATGATTGCTTATAGCCTCGTATTTCTTCTCCGATATGTGGGTTTTGTTTGGCCAACTTGATCTATTTATCTTGCAATGGGAAGGGTGAAGGAAATATGCCCTAGAGGCAATAATAAAGTTGTTATTTATATTTCCTTATATCATGATAAATGTTTATTATTCATGCTAGAATTGTATTAACTGGAAACTTAGTACATGTGTGAATACATAGACAAACAAAGTGCACTAGTATGCCTCTACTTGACTAGCTCGTTGATCAAAGATGGTTAAGTTTCCTAGCCATAGACATGAGTTGTCATTTGATGAACGGGATCACATCATTAGAGAATGATGTGATTGACTTGAACCATCCGTTAGCTTAGCACTGTGATCGTTTAGTTTATTGCTATCGCTTTCTTCATAACTTATACATGTTCCTATGACTATGAGATTATGCAACCCCCGAATACCGGAGGAACACTTAGTGTGCTATCAAACGTCACAACATAAGTGGGTGATTATAAAGATGCTCTACAAGTGTCTCCGATGGTGTTTGTTGAGTTGGCATAGATCAAGATTAGGATTTGTCACTCCGATTGTCGGAGAGGTATCTCTGGGCCCTCTCGGTAATGCACATCACTATAAGCCTTGCAAGCAATGTGACTAATGTGTTAGTTACGGGATGATGCATTACGGGATGAGTAGAGACTTGCCGGTAACGATATTGAACTAGGTATGATGATATCGACGATCGAATCTCGGGCAAGTAACATACCGATGACAAAGGGAACAACGTATGTTGTTATGTGACCGATAAAGATCTTCGTAGAATATGTAGGAACCAATTTGAGCATCCAGGTTCCTCTATTGGTTATTGACCGGAAGTGAGTCTCGGTCATGTCTACATAGTTCTCGAACCCGTAGGGTCCGCACGCTTAACGTTCGATGACGATCGGTATTATGAGTTTATGTGTTTTGATGTACCAAAGGTAGTTCGGAGTCCCGTATGTGATCACGGACATTACGAGGAGTCTCGAAATGGTCGAGACATGAAGATTGATATATTGGAAGGTTATGTTTGGACACCGGAATGGTTTCGGATGAGTTCGGGCATTTACCGGAGTACCGGGGGGTTACCGGAACCCCCCGGGGGCCTAATGGGCCTACATGGGCTTTAGTGGAAGAGAGAGGAGGCGGCCAAGAGGTGGGGCACCCCCCCAAGCCCAATCCGAATTGGGAGGGGGGCTGATGTCTACTACACAACCTTCTTCTTGTAGACGTTGTTGGGCCTCCAAGTGTAGAGGTTTGTAGGACAGTAGCAAATTTACCTCAAGTGGATGACCTAAGGTTTATCAATCCGTTGGAGGCGTAGGATGAAGATGGTCTCTCTCAAGCAACCCTGCAACCAAATAACAAAGAGTCTCTTGTGTCCCCAACACACCCAATACAATGGTAAATTGTATAGGTGCACTAGTTCGGCGAAGAGATGGTGATACAAGTGCAATATGGATGGTAGATATAGGTTTTTGTAATTTGAAAATATTAAAATAGCAAGGTAACAAGCGATAAAAGTGAGCGTAAACGGTATTGCAATGCTAGGAAACAAGGCCTAGGGTTCATACTTTCACTAGTGCAAGTTCTCTCAACAATAATAACATAATTGGATCATATAACTATCCCTCAACATGCAACAAAGAGTCACTCCAAAGTCACTAATAGCGGAGAACAAACGAAGAGATTATTGTAGGGTACGAAACCACCTCAAAGTTATCCTTTCTGATCGATCTATTCAAGAGTCCGTAGTAAAATAACACGAAGCTATTCTTTCCGTTCGATCTATCATAGAGTTCGTACTAGAATAACACCTTAAGATACAAATCAACCAAAACCCTAATGTCACCTAGATACTCCAATGTCACCTCAAGTATCCGTGGGTATGATTATACGATATGCATCACACAATCTCAGATTCATCTATTCAACCAACACAAAGAACTTCAAAGAGTGCCCCAAAGTTTCCACCGGAGAGTCAAGACGAAAACATGTGCCAAACCCTATGCATAAGTTCACAATGTTACGGAACTCGCAAGTTGATCACCAAAACATACATCAAGTAGATCACGTGATATCCCATTGTCACCACAGATAAGCACATGCAAGACATACGTCAAGTGTTCTCAAATCCTTAAAGACTCAATCGGATAAGATAACTTCAAAGGGAAAACTCAATCCATTACAAGAGAGTAGAGGGGGAGAAACATCATAAGATCCAACTATAATAGCAAAGCTCGCGATACATCAAGATCGTGCCAAATCAAGAACACGAGAGAGAGAGAGAGAGATCAAACACATAGCTACTGGTACATACCCTCAGACCTGAGGGTAAACTACTCCCTCCTTGTCATGGAGAGCGCCGGGATGATGAAGATGGCCACCGGTGAGGGATCCCCCCTCCGGCAGGGTGCCGGAACAGGGTCCCGATTTGTTTTTGGTGGCTACAGAGGCTTGCGGCGATGGAACTCCCGATCTATTTGTTGGAAATATGCCCTAGAGGCAATAATAAATGGTTATTATTATATTTCTTTGTTCATGATAATCGTCTATTATTCATGCTATAATTGTATTGTCCGGAAATCGTAATACATGTGTGAATGCATAGACCACAACGTGTCCCTAGTAAGCCTCTAGTTGACTAGCTCGTTGATCAACAGATAGTCATGGTTTCCTGACTATGGACATTGGATGTCATTGATAACGGGATCACATCATTAGGAGAATGATGTGATGGACAAGACCCAATCCTAAGCATAGCATAAAAGATCGTGTAGTTTCGTTTGCTAGAGCTTTTCCAATGTCAAGTATCTTTTCCTTAGACCATGAGATCGTGCAACTCCCGGATACCGTAGGAGTGCTTTGGGTGTGCCAAACGTCACAACGTAACTGGGTGACTATAAAGGTGCACTACGGGTATCTCCGAAAGTGTCTGTTGGGTTGGCACGGATCGAGACTGGGATTTGTCACTCCGTGTGACGGAGAGGTATCTCTGGGCCCACTCGGTAATGCATCATCATAATGAGCTCAATGTGACTAAGGCGTTAGTCACGGGATCATGCATTGCGGTACGAGTAAAGAGACTTGCCGGTAACGAGATTGAACAAGGTATTGGGATACCGACGATCGAATCTCGGGCAAGTAACATACCGATTGACAAAGGGAATTGCATACGGGATTGATTGAATCCTCGACACCGTGGTTCATCCGATGAGATCATCGTGGAACATGTGGGAGCCAACATGGGTATCCAGATCCCGCTGTTGGTTATTGACCGGAGAGGCGTCTCGGTCATGTCTGCATGTCTCCCGAACCCGTAGGGTCTACACACTTAAGGTTCGGTGACGCTAGGGTTGTAGAGATATATGTATGCGGAAACCCGAAAGTTGTTCGGAGTCCCGGATGAGATCCCGGACGTCACGAGAGGTTCCGGAATGGTCCGGAGGTGAAGAATTATATATAGGAAGTCAAGTTTCGGCCACCGGGAAAGTTTCGGGGGTTACCGGTATTGTACCGGGACCACCGGAAGGGTCCCGGGGGTCCACCGGGTGGGGCCACCTATCCCGGAGGGCCCCGTGGGCTGAAAGTGGAAGGGAACCAGCCCTTAGTGGGCTGGGGCGCCCCCCTTGGGCCTCCCCCCATGCGCCTAGGGTTGGGAACCCTAGGGGGGGAGCTTCCCCCTTGCCTTGGGGGGCAAGGCAACCCCTTCCCCCCTTTGGCCGCCGCCCCCCCTTGGAGATCCCATCTCCTGGGCCGGCGCCCCCCCAGGGGGCCTATATAAAGGGGGGGAGGGAGGGCAGCAACCTACAGCCTTGGGCGCCTCCCTCCTCCCCTGCAACACCTCTCTCTCTCGCAGAAGCTCGGCGAAGCCCTGCCGGAGACCCGCTACATCCACCACCACGCCGTCGTGCTGCTGGATCTCCATCAACCTCTCCTTCCCCCTTGCTGGATCAAGAAGGAGGAGACGTCGCTGCACCGTACGTGTGTTGAACGCGGAGGTGCCGTCCGTTCGGCACTCGGTCATCGGTGATTTGGATCACGGCGAGTACGACTCCGTCATCCACGTTCATTGGAACGCTTCCGCTCGCGATCTACAAGGGTATGTAGATGCACTCCTTTCCCCTCGTTGCTAGTAGACTCCATAGATGCATCTTGGTGAGCGTAGGAAAATTTTAAAATTATGCTACGATTCCCAACAGTGGCATCATGAGCCAGGCCTATGCGTAGTTACTATGCACGAGTAGAACACAAAGCAGTTGTGGGCGTTGAGTTTGCCAATTCTTCTTGCCGCTACTAGTCTTTTCTTGTTTCGGCGGCATTGTAGGATGAAGCGGCCCGGACCGACCTTACACGTACGCTTACGTGAGACAGGTTCCACCGACTGACATGCACTAGTTGCATAAGGTGGCTAGCGGGTGTCTGTCTCTCCTACTTTAGTCGGAACGGATTCGATGAAAAGGGTCCTTATGAAGGGTAAATAGAAATTGGCAAATCACGTTGTGGTCATACGTAGGTAAGAAAACGTTCTTGCTAGAAACCTACAAACCACGTAAAAACTTGCAACAACAATTAGAGGACGTCTAACTTGTTTTTGCAGCAAGTGCTATGTGATGTGATATGGCCAGAAGATGTGATGAATGATATATGTGATGTATGAGATTGATCATATTCTTGTAATAGGAATCACGACTTGCATGTCGATGAGTATGACAACCGGCAGGAGCCATAGGAGTTGTCTTTATTATTTTGCATGACCTGCGTGTCATTGAATAACGCCATGTAAATTACTTTACTTTGTTGCTAAACGCGTTAGCCATAGAAGTAGAAGTAATCGTTGGCGTGACGACTTCATGAAGACACAATGATGGAGATCATGATGATGGAGATCATGGTGTCATGCCGGTGACGAAGATGATCATGGTGCCCCGAAGATGGAGATCAAAGGAGCATAATGATATTGGCCATATCATGTCACTATTTGATTGCATGTGATGTTTATCATGTTTTTGCATCTTATTTGCTTAGAACGACGGTAGTAAGTAAGATGATCCCTTATAATAATTTCAAGAAAGTGTTCACCCTAACTGTGCACCGTTGCGAAGGTTCGTTGTTTCGAAGCACCACGTGATGATCGGGTGTGATAGATTCTAACGTTCGAATACAACGGGTGTTGACGAGCCTAGCATGTACAGACATGGCCTCGGAACACACGCAATACACTTAGGTTGACTTGACGAGCCTAGCATGTACAGACATGGCCTCGGAACACGGAGGACCGAAAGGTCGAGCATGAGTCGTATAGAAGATACGATCAACATGGAGATGTTCACCGATCTTGACTAGTCCGTCTCACGTGATGATCGGACACGGCCTAGTTAAACTCGGATCATGTTTCACTTAGATGACTAGAGGGATGTCTATCTGAGTGGGAGTTCATTAAATAATTTGATTAGATGAACTTAATTATCATGAACTTAGTCTAAAATCTTTACACTATGTCTTGTAGATCAAATGGCCAACGTTGTCCTCAATTTCAACGCGTTCCTAGAGAAAACCAAGCTGAAAGATGATGGCAGCAACTATACGGACTGGGTCCGGAACCTGAGGCTCATCCTCATAGTAGCCAAGAAAGATTATGTCTTAGAAGCACCGCTAGGTGAAGCACCAATCCCAGAGAACCAAGACGTTATGAACGCTTGGCAGCAGCGTGCTGATGATTACTCCCTCGTTCAGTGCGGCATGCTTTACAGCTTAGAACCGGGTCTCCAAAAGCGTTTTGAGAAACATGGAGCATATGAGATGTTCGAGGAGCTGAAATTGGTTTTCCAAGCTCATGCCCGGGTCGAGAGATATGATGTCTCCGACAAGTTCTTCAGCTGTAAAATGGAGGAGAATAGTTCTGTTAGTGAGCACATACTCAGAATGTCTGGGTTGCACAACCGCTTGTCTCAGCTGGGAGTTAATCTCCCGGATGACGCGGTCATTGACAGAATCCTCCAGTCGCTTCCACCAAGCTACAAGAGCTTTGTGATGAACTACAATATGCAGGGGATGGAAAAGACCATTCCTGAGGTATATTCAATGCTGAAATCAGCGGAAGGGGAGATCAGAAAAGAACATCAAGTGTTGATGGTGAATAAAACCACTAAGTTCAAGAAGGGCAAGGGTAAGAAGAACTTCAAGAAGGACGGCAAGGGAGTTGCCGCGCCCGGTAAACCAGTTACTGGGAAGAAGTCAAAGAATGGACCCAAGCCCGAGACTGAGTGCTTTTATTGCAAGGGAAGTGGTCACTGGAAGCGGAACTGCCCCAAATACTTAGCGGACAAGAAGAAGGCCGGCAACACCAAAGGTATATGTGATATACATGTAATTGATGTGTACCTTACCAGTACTCGTAGTAGCTCCTGGGTATTTGATACCGGTGCGGTTGCTCATATTTGTAACTCAAAACAGGAACTACGGAATAAACGGAGACTGGCGAAGGACGAGGTGACGATGCGCGTCGGGAATGGTTCCAAGGTCGATGTGATCGCCGTCGGCACGCTACCTCTGCATCTACCCACGGGATTAGTTTTAAACCTCAATAATTGTTATTTAGTGCCAGCTTTGAGCATGAACATTGTATCTGGATCTCGTTTAATTCGAGATGGCTACTCATTTAAATCCGAGAATAATGGTTGTTCTATTTATTTGAGAGATATGTTTTATGGTCATGCCCCGCTGGTCAATGGTTTATTTTTGATGAATCTCGAACGTGATGTTACACATGTTCATAGTGTGAATACCAAAAGATGTAAAGTTGATAACGATAGTCCCACATACTTGTGGCACTGCCGCCTTGGTCACATTGGTGTCAAGCGCATGAAGAAGCTCCATGCAGATGGACTTTTGGAGTCTCTTGATTACGAATCATTTGACACGTGCGAACCATGCCTCATGGGTAAGATGACCAAGACTCCGTTCTCCGGAACAATGGAGCGAGCAACCAACTTATTGGAAATCATACATACCGATGTGTGCGGTCCAATGAGTGTTGAGGCTCGCGGAGGATATCGTTATGTTCTCACTCTCACTGATGATTTAAGTAGATATGGGTATGTCTACCTAATGAAACACAAGTCTGAAACCTTTGAAAAGTTCAAGGAATTTCAGAGTGAAGTTGAGAATCAACGTGACAGGAAAATAAAATTCTTACGATCAGATCGTGGTGGAGAATATTTAAGTCACGAATTTGGTGCACACTTAAGGAAATGTGGAATAGTTTCACAACTCACGCCGCCTGGAACACCTCAGAGAAATGGTGTGTCCGAACGTCGTAATCGCACTCTATTGGATATGGTGCGATCTATGATGTCTCTTACCGATTTACCGCTCTCATTTTGGGGCTATGCTTTAGAGACTGCCGCATTCACTTTAAATAGGGCTCCGTCGAAATCCGTTGAGACGACACCGTATGAATTATGGTTTGGGAAGAAACCTAAGCTGTCGTTTCTAAAAGTTTGGGGATGCGATGCTTATGTCAAGAAACTTCAACCTGAAAAGCTCGAACCCAAGTCGGAAAAATGCGTCTTCATAGGATACCCTAAGGAAACTATTGGGTATACCTTCTACCTCAGATCCGAAGGCAAGATCTTCGTTGCCAAGAACGGGTCCTTTCTGGAGAAGGAGTTTCTCTCGAAAGAATTGAGTGGGAGGAAAGTGGAACTTGATGAGGTGATAGTCACCCCTTCCGAACCGGAAAGTAGCGCAGCGCGGGAAAATGTTCCTGTGGTGCCTACACCGACTGGGGAGGAAGTTAATGATGATGATCATGAAGCTTCGGATCAAGTTACTGAACTTCGTAGGTCCACAAGGACACGTTCCGCACCAGAGTGGTACGGCAACCCTGTCCTGGAAATCATGTTGTTAGACAACGGTGAACCTTCGAACTATGAAGAAGCGATGGCGGGCCCGGATTCCGACAAATGGCTAGAAGCCATGAAATCCGAGATAGAATCCATGTATGAAAACAAAGTATGGACTTTGACTGACTTGCCCGATGAGCGGCGAGCCATAGAAAACAAATGGATCTTTAAGAAGAAGACGGACGCAGATGGTAATGTGACCATCTACAAAGCTCGACTTGTCGCTAAGGGTTATCGACAAGTTCAAGGGGTTGACTACGATGAGACTTTCTCACCCGTAGCGAAGCTGAAGTCCGTCCGAATCATGTTAGCAATTGCCGCATACTATGATTATGAGATATGGCAGATGGACGTCAAAACGGCATTCCTTAACGGCTTCCTTAAGGAAGAGTTGTATATGATGCAGCCGGAAGGTTTTGTCGATCCTAAGAATGCTAACAAAGTATGCAAGCTCCAGCGCTCAATCTATGGGCTGGTGCAAGCATCTCGGAGTTGGAACATTCGCTTTGATGAGATGATCAAAGCGTTTGGGTTTACACAGACTTATGGAGAAGCCTGTGTTTACAAGAAAGTGAGTGGGAGCTCTGTAGCATTTCTCATATTATATGTGGATGACATACTATTGATGGGAAATGATATAGAATTCTTGGAAAGTATAAAGGCCTATTTGAATAAGTGTTTTTCAATGAAGGACCTTGGAGAAGCTGCTTATATATTAGGCATCAAGATCTATAGAGATAGATCAAGACGCCTCATTGGTCTTTCACAGAGTACATACCTTGACAAGATATTGAAGAAGTTCAATATGGATCAGTCCAAGAAGGGGTTCTTGCCTGTATTGCAAGGTGTGCAATTGAGCACGGCTCAATGCCCGACCACGGCAGAAGATATAGAAAAGATGAGTGTCATCCCCTATGCCTCGGCCATAGGGTCTATTATGTATGCCATGCTGTGTACCAGACCTGATGTAAACCTTGCCGTAAGTTTGGTAGGAAGGTACCAAAGTAATCCCGGCATGGAACACTGGACAGCGGTCAAGAATATCCTGAAGTACCTGAAGAGGACTAAGGATATGTTTCTCGTTTATGGAGGTGACGAAGAGCTCGTCGTAAAGGGTTACGTCGACGCTAGCTTCGACACAGATCTGGATGACTCGAAGTCACAAACCGGATACGTGTATATTTTGAATGGAGGAGCAGTAAGCTGGTGCAGTTGCAAGCAAAGCGTCGTGGCGGGATCTACATGTGAAGCGGAGTACATGGCAGCCTCGGAGGCAGCACAGGAAGCAGTCTGGATGAAGGAGTTCATTACCGACCTAGGGGTGATTCCCAATGCGTCGGGCCCGATGACTCTCTTCTGTGACAACACTGGAGCTATTGCCCTTGCGAAGGAGCCCAGGTTTCACAGGAAGACCAGGCATATCAAGCGTCGCTTCAACTCCATTCGTGAAAGTGTTCAAAATGGAGACATAGATATTTGTAAAGTACATACGGACCTGAATGTAGCAGATCCGTTGACTAAACCTCTCCCTAGGGCAAAACATGATCAACACCAGGACGCAATGGGTGTTCGATTCATCACAATGTAACTAGATTATTGACTCTAGTGCAAGTGGGAGACTGTTGGAAATATGCCCTAGAGGCAATAATAAATGGTTATTATTATATTTCTTTGTTCATGATAATCGTCTATTATTCATGCTATAATTGTATTGTCCGGAAATCGTAATACATGTGTGAATACATAGACCACAACGTGTCCCTAGTAAGCCTCTAGTTGACTAGCTCGTTGATCAACAGATAGTCATGGTTTCCTGACTATGGACATTGGATGTCATTGATAACGGGATCACATCATTAGGAGAATGATGTGATGGACAAGACCCAATCCTAAGCATAGCATAAAAGATCGTGTAGTTTCGTTTGCTAGAGCTTTTCCAATGTCAAGTATCTTTTCCTTAGACCATGAGATCGTGCAACTCCCGGATACCGTAGGAGTGCTTTGGGTGTGCCAAACGTCACAACGTAACTGGGTGACTATAAAGGTGCACTACGGGTATCTCCGAAAGTGTCTGTTGGGTTGGCACGGATCGAGACTGGGATTTGTCACTCCGTGTGACGGAGAGGTATCTCTGGGCCCACTCGGTAATGCATCATCATAATGAGCTCAATGTGACTAAGGCGTTAGTCACGGGATCATGCATTGCGGTACGAGTAAAGAGACTTGCCGGTAACGAGATTGAACAAGGTATTGGGATACCGACGATCGAATCTCGGGCAAGTAACATACCGATTGACAAAGGGAATTGCATACGGGATTGATTGAATCCTCGACACCGTGGTTCATCCGATGAGATCATCGTGGAACATGTGGGAGCCAACATGGGTATCCAGATCCCGCTGTTGGTTATTGACCGGAGAGGCGTCTCGGTCATGTCTGCATGTCTCCCGAACCCGTAGGGTCTACACACTTAAGGTTCGGTGACGCTAGGGTTGTAGAGATATATGTATGCGGAAACCCGAAAGTTGTTCGGAGTCCCGGATGAGATCCCGGACGTCACGAGAGGTTCCGGAATGGTCCGGAGGTGAAGAATTATATATAGGAAGTCAAGTTTCGGCCACCGGGAAAGTTTCGGGGGTTACCGGTATTGTACCGGGACCACCGGAAGGGTCCCGGGGGTCCACCGGGTGGGGCCACCTATCCCGGAGGGCCCCGTGGGCTGAAAGTGGAAGGGAACCAGCCCTTAGTGGGCTGGGGCGCCCCCCTTGGGCCTCCCCCCATGCGCCTAGGGTTGGGAACCCTAGGGGGGGGGAGCTTCCCCCTTGCCTTGGGGGGCAAGGCAACCCCTTCCCCCCTTTGGCCGCCGCCCCCCCTTGGAGATCCCATCTCCCTGGGCCGGCGCCCCCCCAGGGGCCTATATAAAGGGGGGGGAGGGAGGGCAGCAACCTACAGCCTTGGGCGCCTCCCTCCTCCCCTGCAACACCTCTCTCTCTCTCTCGCAGAAGCTCGGCGAAGCCCTGCCGGAGAACCCGCTACATCCACCACCACGCCGTCGTGCTGCTGGATCTCCATCAACCTCTCCTTCCCCCTTGCTGGATCAAGAAGGAGGAGACGTCGCTGCACCGTACGTGTGTTGAACGCGGAGGTGCCGTCCGTTCGGCACTCGGTCATCGGTGATTTGGATCACGGCGAGTACGACTCCGTCATCCACGTTCATTGGAACGCTTCCGCTCGCGATCTACAAGGGTATGTAGATGCACTCCTTTCCCCTCGTTGCTAGTAGACTCCATAGATGCATCTTGGTGAGCGTAGGAAATTTTTAAAATTATGCTACGATTCCCAACACTATTGTGCTCCCCGATGTTTTTAGGATATATGGATATATATAGGCGAAAGAAGTCGGTCAAGGGAGCCACGAGGGGCCCACGAGGGTGGGGGGGGGGCGCCCAGGGGGGTAGGGCGCGCCTCCCTGCCTCGTGGCTTCCTCGAAGCTTCCCTGATGTCTACTCCAAGTCTCCTGGATTGCTTCCGTTCCAAAAATAACTCTCCCGAAGGTTTCATTCCGTTTGGACTCCGTTTGATATTCCTTTTCTTCGAAACACTGAAATAGGCAAGCAAAAAATTTGGGTTGGGCCTCCGGTTAGTAGGTTAGTCCCCAAAAATAATATAAAAGTGTTTAATAAAGCCCATAAACTTCCAAAACAGATAATATAATAGCATGAATACTTCATAAATTATAGATACGTTGGAGACGTATCAGGGGCCAGCCCCCCTTTCCTTCTTCTCCTCTTCCCCTTCCTTCCCCCTCCTAGTTGGACTAGGAAAGGGGGGGAACCTACTCCTAGTAGGAGTAGGAATCCCCCTTGGGGGCGCACCATGAGGCCGGCCGGCCCCCTCCTCCCCTCCTTTATATACGGGGGAGGGGGGCACCCCATAGACACACAAGTTGATTTCTTAGCCGTGTGCGGTGCCCCCTCCACAGATTTCCACCTCGTTCATATTGTCGTAGTGCTTAGGCGAAGCCCTGCGTCCGTAACTTCATCATCACCATCATCACGCCGTCATGCTGACGAAACTCTCCCTCGGCTGGATCTAGAGTTCGAGGGACGTCACTGAGCTAAACATGTGCAGATCGCGGAGGTGTCGTGCGTTTGGTACTTGATCGGTTGGATCGCGAAGACCTTCTACTACATCAACCGCGTTACTTAAACAATTCCGCTTTCGGTCTACGAGGGTACGTAGACACACTCTCCCCTCTCGTTGCTATGCATCTCCTAGATAGATCTTGCGTGATCTGAGGAATTTTTTTGAAATACTGCGTTCCCCAACAGTGGCATCTGAGCCAGGTATATACGTAGATGTTATATGCACGAGTAGAGCACAACGAGTTGTGCGCGATAATAGTCATACTGCTTACCAGCATGTCATACTTTGATTCGGCGGTATTGTTGGATGAAGCGGCCCAGACCGACATTACATGACCGCGTTCATGAGACTGGTTCTACCGTCGTGCTTCACACACAGGTGGCTAGTGGGTGACTGTTTCTCCAACTTTAGTTGAATCGAGTGTGACTACGCCCGGTCCTTGTTGAAGGTTAAAACAACATAGTTGACGAAAAATCGTTGTGGTTTTGATGCGTAGGTAAGAACTGTTCTTGCTAAGCCCGTAGCAGCCACGTAAAACTTGCAACAACAAAGTAGAGGACGTCTAACTTGTTTTTTGCAGGGCATGTTGTGATGTGATATGGTCAAGACGTGATTATATAAATTTTTGTATGAGATGATCATGTTTTGTAACACAGTTATCGGCAACTGGCAGGAGCCATATGGTTGTCGCTTTATTGCATGAAAGCAATCGCCATGTAATTGCTTTACTTTATCACTAAGCGGTAGCGATAGTCATGGAGGCAATAGTTGGCGAGACGACAATGATGCTGCGATGGAGATCAAGGTGTCAAGCAGGTGACGATGGTGATCATAACAGGTGCTTTGGAGATGGAGATCAAAGGCACAAGATGATGATGACCATATCATATCACTTATATTGATTGCATGTGATGTTTATCCTTTATGCATCTTATTTTGCTTAGTACGGTGGTAGCATTATAAGATGATCTCTCACTAAATTTCAAGGTATAAGTATTCTCCCTAAGTATGCACCGTTGCTACAGTTCGTCGTGCCGAGACACCACGTGATGATCGGGTGTGATAAGCTCTACGTTCACATACAACGGGTGCAAGCCAGTTTTGCACACGCAGAATACTCAGGTTAAACTTGACGAGCCTAGCATATGCAGATATGGCCTCAGAACACTGAGATCGAAAGGTCGAGCTTGAATCATATAGTAGATATGATCAACATAGTGATGTTCAGCATTGAAAACTACTCCATCTCATGTGATGATCGGACATGGTTTAGTTGATATGGATCACGTGATCACTTAGATGATTAGAGGGATGTCTATCTAAGTGGGAGTTCTTAAGTAATATGATTAGTTAAACTTTAATTTATCATGAACTTAGTACCTGATAGTATTTTGCATGTCTATGTTGTTGTAGATAAATGGCCCTTGCTGTTGTTCCGTTGAATTTTAATGCGTTCCTAGAGAAAGCTAAGTTGAAAGATGATGGTAGCAATTACACGGACTGGGTCCGTAACTTGAGGATTACCCTCATTGCTGCATAGAAGAATTACGTCCTGGAAGCACCGCTGGGTGCCAAACCCGCTGCAGGAGCAATGCCAGATGTTATGAACGTCTGACAGAGCAAAGCTGATGACTACTCGACAGTTTAGTGTGCCATGCTTTACGGCTTAGAACCGGGACTTCAACGATGTTTTGAACGTCATGGAGCATATGAGATGTTCCAGGAGTTGAAGTTAATATTTCAAGCAAATGCCCGGATTGAGAGATATGAAGTCTCCAATCAGTTCTACAGCTGCAAAATGGAGGAGAATAGTTCTGTCAGTGAGCATATACTCAGAATGTCTGGGTACCACAATCACTTGACTCATCTGGGAGCTAATCTTCGAGTTGATAGTGTCATTGACAGAGTTCTTTAATCACTGCCACCAAGCTACAAAAACTTCATGATGAACTATAATATGCAAGGGATGGATAAGACGATTCCCGAGCTCTTCGCAATGCTAAAGGCTGCGGAGGTAGAAATCAAGAAGGAGCATCAAGTGTTGATGGTCAACAAGACCACCAGTTTCAAGAAGAAGGGCAAAGGGAAGAAGGGGAACTTCAAGAAGAACGGCAAGCAAGTTACTGCTCAAGTGAAGAAGCCCAAGTCTGGACCTAAGCCTGAGACTGAGTGCTTCTACTGCAAAGGGACTGGTCACTGGAAGCAGAACTGCCCCAAGTATTTGGCGGAAAAGAAGGATGGCAAAGTGAAAGGTATATTTGATATACATGTTATTGATGTGTACCTTACTAATGCTCACAGTAGCACCTGGGTATTTGATACTGGTTCTGTTGCTAATATTTGCAACTCGAAACAGGGGCTACGGATTAAGCGAAGATTGGCTAAGGACGAGGTGACGATGCGCGTGGGAAATGGTTCCAAAGTCGATGTGATCGCCGTCGCACGCTACCTCTACATCTACCTTCGGGATTAGTTTTTAGACCCGAATAATTGTTATTTGGTGCCAGCGTTAAGCATGGACATTATATCTGGATCTTGTTTAATGCGAGATGGTTATTCATTTAAATCAGAGAATAATAGTTGCTCTATTTATATGAGTAATATATTTTATGGTCATGCACCCTTGATGAGTGGTCTATTTTTACTAAATCTTGATGGTAGTGGTACACATATAAATAGTATTGAAGCCAAAAGATATAAGTTTAATAATGATAGTGCAACTTATTTGTGGCACTGCCATTTAGGTCATATTGGTGTAAATCGCATGAAGAAATTCCATGTTGATGAGCTTTTGGAATCATTTGATTATGAATCACTTGATGCTTGCGAACCATGCCTCATGGGCAAGATGACTAAAACTCCGTTCTCCGAAACAATGGAGCGAGCAACAGACTTGTTGGAAATAATACATACTGATGTATGCAGTCCGATGAGTGTTGATGCTCGCGACGGGTATCGTTATTTTCTGACTTTCACAGATGATTTGAGCAGATATGGTTATATCTACTTGATGAAACATAAGTCTGAAACATTTGAAAAGTTCAAAAAATTTCAGAGTGAAGTGGAAAATCATCGTAACAAGAAAATAAAGTTTCTACGATCTGATTGTGGAGGAGAATATTTGAGTTACGAGTTTGGTCTTCATTTGAAACAATGCGGAATAGTTTCGCAACTCACGCCACCCGGAACACCACAGCGTAATGGTGTGTCCGAATGTCGTAATCGTACTTTATTAGATATGGTGCGATCTATGATGTCTCTTACTAATTTACCGCTATCGTTTTGGGGTTATGCTTTAGAGACGACTGCATTCACGTTAAATAGGGCACCATCTAAATCCGTTGAGACGACACCATATAAATTGTGGTTTGGCAAGAAACCCAAGTTGTCATTTCTTAACGTTTGGGGCTGTGATGCTTATGTGAAAAAGCTTCAACATGATAAGCTCGAACCCAAATCGGAGAAATGTGTCTTCATAGGATACCCAAAGGAGACTGCTGGGTACACCTTCTATCACAGATCCGAAGGCAAGATATTCGTTGCTAAGAATGGATCCTTTCTATAGAAGGAGTTTCTCTCGAAAGAAGTGAGTGGGAGGAAAGTAGAACTTGATGAGGTAACTGTACCTGCTCCCTTATTGGAAAGTAGTTCATCACAGAAATCAGTTCCAGTGATTCCTACACCAGTAAGTGAGGAAGCTAATGATGATGATCATGAAACTTCTGATCAAGTTACTACCAAACCTCGTAGGTCAACCAGAGTAAGATCCGCACCAGAGTGGTACGGTAATCCTGTTCTGGAGGTCATGTTACTTGACCATGATGAACCTACGAACTATGAGGAAGCGATGATGAGCCCAGATTCCCTGAAATGGCTTGAGTCCATGAAATCTGAGATAAGATCCATGTATGAGAACAAAGTATGGACTTTGGTTGACTTGCCTGATGATCGGCAAGCCATAGAGAATAAATGGATCTTCAAGAAGAAGACTGACGCTGACGGTAGTATTACTGCCTACAAAGCTTGACTTGTTGCAAAAGGTTTTCGACAAATTCAAGGAGTTGACTATGATGAGACCTTCTCACCCGTAGCGATGCTTAAGTCCGTCCGAATCATGTTAGAAATGGTCGCATTTTATGATTATGAAATTTGGCAAATGGATGTCAAAACTGCATTCCTTAATGGATATCTTAAAGAAGAGTTGTATATGATGCAACCAGAAGGTTTTGTCGATCCAAAAGGTGCTAACAAAGTGTGCAAGCTCCAGCGATCCATTTATGGACTGGTGCAAGCCTCTTGGAGTTGGAATATACGCTTTGATAGTGTTAGCAAAGCATATGGTTTTATACAGACTTTTGGAGAAGCCTATATTTACAAGAAAGTGAGTGGGAGCTCTGTAGCATTTCTGATATTATATGTGGATGACATATTGTTGATCGGAAATGATACTGAATTTCTGAATAGCATAAAAGGATACTTGAATAAGAATTTTTCAATGAAAGACCTCGAAGCTGCTTATATATTGGGCATCAACATCTATAGAGATAGATCAAGACGCTTAATTGGACTTTCACAAAGCACATACCTTGATAAAGTTTTGAAGAAGTTCAAAATGAATCAAGCAAAGAAAGGGTTCTTGCTTGTGTTACAGGGTGTGAAGTTGAGTCAGACTCAATGCTCGACCACTTCAGAAGATAGAGAGAAAATGAAGGTCATTCCCTATGCTTCAGCCATAGGTTCTATCATGTATGCAATGCTGTGTACCAGACCTGATGTGTGCCTTGCTATTAGTTTAGCAGGGAGGTACCAAAGTAATCCAGGAGTGGATCACTGGACAATGGTCAAGAACATCCTGAAATACCTGAAAAGGACTAAGGATATGTTTCTTGTTTATGGAGGTGACAAAGAGCTCGTCGTAAACGGTTACGTCGATGCAAGCTTTGACACTGATCCGGATGACTCTAAGTCACAAACCGGATACGTATTTTTATTGAATGGTGGAGCTGTCAGTTGGTGCAGTTCCAAGCAGAGCGTCATGGCGGGATCGACGTGTGAAGCGGAGTACATAGCTGCTTCAGAAGCAGCAAACGAAGAAGTCTGGATGAAGGAGTTCATATCCGATCTAGGTGTTATACCTAGTGGATCGGGTCCAATGAAAATCTTTTGTGACAATACTGGTGCAATTGCCCTGGCAAAGGAATCAAGATTTCACAAGAGAACCAAGCACATCAAGAGACGCTTCAATTCCATCCGCGATCAAGTCAAGGAGGGCGACATAGAGATTTGCAAGATACATACGGATTTGAATGTTGCAGACCCGTTGACTAAGCCTCTCTCACGAGCAAAACATGATCAGCACCAAGACTCCATGGGTGTTAGAATCATTACTATGTAATCTGGATTATTGTGTCTAGTGCAAGTGGGAGACTGAAGGAAATATGCCCTAGAGGCAATAATAAAGTTGTTATTTATATTTCCTTATATCATGATAAATGTTTATTATTCATGCTAGAATTGTATTAACCGGAAACTTAGTACATGTGTGAATAAATAGACAAACAGAGTGTCACGAGTATGCCTCTACTTGGCTAGCTCGTTGATCAAAGATGGTTAAGTTTACTAGCAATAGGCATGAGTTGTCATTTGATGAACGGGATCACATCATTAGAGAATGATGTGACTGACTTGACCCATCCGTTAGCTTAGCACTGTGATTGTTTAGTTTATTGCTATTGCTTTCTTCATAACTTATACATGTTCCTATGACTATGAGATTATGCAACTCCCGAATACCGCAGGAACACTTAGTGTGCTATCAAACGTCACAACGTAACTGGGTGATTATAAAGATGCTCTACAAGTGTCTCTGATGGTGTTTGTTGAGTTGGCATAGATCGAGATTAGGATTTGTCACTCCGATTGTCGGAGAGGTATCTCTGGGCCCTCTCGGTAATGCACATCACTATAAGCCTTGTAAGCAATGTGAGTAATGTGTTAGTTACAGGATGATGCATTATGGAACGAGTAAAGAGACTTGTCGGTAACGAGATTGAACTAAGTATGATGATACCCACAATCAAATCTCGGGCATGTAACATACTGATGACAAAGGGAACAACGTATGCTGTTATGCGGTTTGACCGATAAAGATATTCGTAGAATATGTAGGAACCAATTTGAGCATCCAGGTTCCGCTATTGGTTATTGACCGGAAGTGAGTCTCGGTCATGTCTACATAGTTCTCGAACCCGTAGGGTCCGCGCGCTTAACGTTCGATGACGATCGGTATTATGAGTTTATGTATTTTGATGTACCGAAGGTAGTTCGGAGTCCCGGATGTTATCACAGACATGACGAGGAGTCTCGAAATGGTCGAGACATGAAGATTGATATATTGGAAGGTTATGTTTGGACACCGGAATGG